>NW_013571658.1:13392-18073 GCF_000499745.2 Eimeria mitis | reverse complement strand
CTGCTCAGAGGCAGCAGCTTATAGAGGATGCATGCGTCGTAGTAAAGGCTGCAGCAGCAGAAGCGCAGCAAGCAGCAGCAGCAGCAACACGACAAGCAGCAGCAGCAGGACAGCATCTCAAGGGTAGTGCTGCTGCAGCTCAGGGGGCACAACAGGCAGCAGCAACTGCTGCTGCTGCTGCTGCTGCACTGCAGCAGCACAAAGAAGAAGCAGCAGCAGATGCAGATGCAATAAGAAGAAACAGAGAAGCAGCTGTTGCTCATGCTGCTGGGCTGCAGCAGCACATTCGTGCTGCTGCAGCAGGAGCTAAGGAGGTGCAGCAGCATGCAGCAGCAGCAGCTGCTGCTGCAGCAGAAGCAAAGGAAACGCAGCAGCAAGCAGCAGCAGCAGCAGCTGCTGCTGCTGCTGCTGCTGAGGAGAAACACCAAAAAGCAGATGAATGGCAGGGCCTCGCAAAAGCTGCTGCTGCTGCTGCTCAGGAAGCTGCTGCTGCTGCAGATGAAATCCTATCAACTATGCAGCAGCAGCAGCAGCAGCAGGCTGCTGCTGCTGCTGCTGCTGCTGCTAAGGGGGAAGCAGCCAGAGCGCAGGAGAGTGAGCAGACAGACGCTGCTGCTGNGCTGCTGCTGCTAAGGGGGAAGCAGCCAGAGCGCAGGAGAGTGAGCAGACAGACGCTGCTGCTGCAGCAACGCAGCAGCAGCAGCAGCAGCAGCACAGGGAAGCAGCAGCAGCAGATGCTGCAGCAGCGCATGCACGCAAAGATATTGCTGAAGCAGCAGCAGCTGCGCTGCAGCAGCAAGTGAATGAGGCAGCAGCAGCAGCAGCAGCAGAGCTGCGGCAATGGACGTCTGCTGCTGCTGCTGAGTTGGAAGCCCAGAAGGAGGCAGCAGCAGCAGCAGCAGCTGCTGCTGCTGCTGCGGTGCAGCAGCAACAGCAGCAAGCCGTAGAGGCAGCAGAACAGGCGAAGCAAGCTGCTGCTGCAGCACAAGCTGCTGCTGATGCTGCTGCTCAATCAGCAGCAGACAGCGAGCAGCAGCGCTCTGCCTCTGCTGCTGCTGCTGCTGCTGCTGCTGCTACTGCTTCTGCTGTAGCTGAAGGCACCGTGAAGGAGGAGATGGTAGCAGCAGCAGACGAAGCAGCAGCAGCAGCAGATGCAGCAGCAACACAGCAGCACAAGGAAGCAGCAGCAGCAGATGCAGCAGCAACAGAGCAACACAAAGAAGCAGCAGCAGCAGATGCAGCAGCAACAGAGCAGCACAAAGCAGCAGCAGCAGATTGTGCTGCTGCAGCAGAAACTGCTGCTCTCAGGTGTATAGCCACCGTAACACAGCTGCGGCAGCTAGCTGACTTCACTGCAGCAGCAGTTGCTGCTGATAGGCGGCTGCTGCAGCAGTCTGTACGAGCAGCAGCAGCAGCAGCAGCAAAGTCTCAGCAGCAAGTAGAATCCCTTCGTGCTGCAGCAGCAGCAGCAGCAGCACAAGTCGTCGGCCATAGAAATGTCGCTGCTGCTGCGCATGCAGAAGCACTTGCTGCAGCAGAATCAGCAGCAGATGCTGCAGCAGCTGCTGCTGCTGCTGTTGGGCCTGCACGGACAGCTGAAAGGATAGCAGCAAGAGGAGCAGCAGCAGCAGCTGCTGCTGCTGCTGCTTCCTTCGATGCATCGGAGCAGGCTAAAGCAGCAGCAGCAGCAGCAGCAGCAGAAGCAGACGCAACAGCAGCAGCAGCAGCAGCAGCAGCAAAAGCAGCTAAAACTGAGAGGGGCCTGATACCACCATCATCTGTTGGTGCAGCAGCATCTGCAGCAGCAGCAGCAGCAGCAGCAGCAGCAGAACGTGCTGCAGCAGCAGAAGTAGCAGCAGCTTCTGCTGCAGCTAAAGCAGCAAACAGCGAAGCAGCCTGCTGCACTGCAGCACGAGGAGCTGTTGCTTCTGCTGCAGCAGCAGCAGCAGCACTCAAGGCAGAGAAAGTAGCAGCAGAATGGGCAACCCTCACACTAGCAGCAGCAGATGTATTTACACAGGGGCCCCCCCCGCCCCAGCACGCAGACTGTACCCTACCCGGGGGGCCCCCCCTGGCTGGGGGGCCCCCCCATGGGGGGCCCTCGCATGGGGGGCCCCCTCATGGGGGGCCCCCTGCTAGGGAAGAGGTAAGCGAGGGGAGCAGCAACTGCAGCAGAGACAGAGACACAGTTGGCGCTGCTGCTGCAGCAGAAGCAGCAGCAACTGCAGCAGCAGCAACAGCAGCAGCTAAAACTCCGCGCGCTGTAGATGCGGAAGTACAAACGAATATACCCAGTACAAGCAGCAGCAGCAGCAGCAGCAGCAGCAGCAACAGCAGCAGCAGCAGCAGCAAAGGTGGCAGCAATGCCTCCAAATACAGCAGACGCAACAGCAACGGTGGCTGCAGCAACAGCAGAATAAGCAACAGCAGCAGCAACAGCAACAACAGCCGCAGCAGCAACATCAGCAGCAGCAGCAGCAACAGCAGCAGCAGCAGCAGCAGCAGCAAGAGTTGGTGCCGCTCTGATAGCGCGCGTGCTGCTGTCCCCACGGAGCCGTGGGGATCGGAGACAGCCGAATGCACCCCCAGGCCAAGGCTGCGTAGAAGCAGCAGCAGCAGCAGCAGCAGCAGCAGCAGCAGCTGCAACAAAGCTAGCAGCAATGAAAGGGGCAGCAGTCGTGCCGTTAGCAGCAGGAACAGTGGCAACAGCAACAGCAGCAACAGCAACAGCAGCAGCAGCAACAGCAGCAGCAACAGCAGCAGCAGCAGCAACAACAGCAACAGCAGCAACAGCAACGGCAACAGCAGCAGCAGCTGCAACGACAGCAGCAGCAGCAACAGCAGCAGCAGAGAGGAGGCCTTGCATGTGGTCAGGCGGAGGCCCTATACGGGTGTACAGACAGAAGAGAGAAACTATGCTGCATCATCTGCTGCTGCTGCTGCTGCTGCTGCTGTTGCTGCTGCTGTTGCTTCTGCTTCCGCTGCACGGCTGGCCCAACGTGGTCTCAGCAACTCACCGGCTGTCAGCAGCAGCAGCAGCAGCAGCAGCAGCAGCAGCAGCAGCAGCAGCAGCAATAGAACGTTATCCCGGAAGCAGCAGCAGCAGCAGCAACAGCAACAGCAGCAGCAGAAGCAGCAGAAGCAGAAGCAACAGCAAGCTTCTCCAAAACAGCCGCAGCAGCACCAACAAGAGCAGCAACAACAACAAGAGCATCAGCAGCAGAAGCGACACCAGCAGCAGCAGCAGCAGCAGCAGCAGCAGCAGCAGCAGCAACAGCAGCGGCAGCAGCAGCAGCTACATGCGCAACGCGAGGGGGCCCCACCCAGCTGCACGTGGTGCCGATCACCCTTCTGGGGGCCCCCCAAAGGAGGGTACAGTGGGGGGCCCCCCAGTACCCTGGGGGCCCCCCACCGTACCCTGGGGGCCCCCCACCGTACCCTGGGGGGCCCCCGTACCCTGGGGGGCCCCGGTACCCTGGGGGGGCCCCGTACCCTGGGGGCCCCCGGGGGCCCCCGTTTAGGGTTCGAAGAGGAGACAGCCATCCAGCAGTCGCTGCAGCAGACGCTAGCAGCAGAAAGGAGACGGAGACAAGAAAGAAAAACAAACCTACTCATACAAAACAAAGTAAATAAATATATAAATATAAATATATAAATATAAATATATAAATATAAATGTATACATATTAATGTATAAGTATAAATATAAATACATAAATATATAAAAAAAATAAAATAAATACAAAAAATAAATACAAATAAGGCGAGAGAGACACACAAATTTACTCATACAAAAATAAACAAATAAATATAAATATATAAATAAATATAATATAATATAAATAAATAAATAAATATAATATAAATAAAAAAATAAATAAATACAAATAAATAAATGAATAAAAATAAAGAAGAAAGACAGCACATGTCTACAGTCACAAACAAAGCAATAAACAAAACCAATAGAATAGAAAAAAATAAAAAACAAAACATAAACAAATAAAATAAAAAATAAAAAAAAAACAAAAAAAAACAAAGACAACAAAATAAACAAAAATAAAAACAATAAAATAAAAAAATAAACAAAAACAAATAAAATAAAAACAAACAAAGACAAACAAAGACAAACAAACAAAACATTCACGCAACAAAACAACACAACAACACAAACCCTAGGGGCCCCCGGGGCCTCAGGGGGCCCCCAGGGCCTCAGGGGGCCCCCGGGGGCCCCCAGGGCGCAGCGCAGCAGCACCAGAGCCAGTAGAAGAATACTGCTACTCTTGCTGTTGCTGTTGCTGCTGCTGCTGCTGTTGCTGCTGCTGCTGTTGCTGCTGTCTGTTTTCTTGTGGTGGCTGGTTTTGCCTGTGTAACTGCTGTTGCTGCTTCTGTTGCTGCTGTTGCTGCTGCTGCTGCTGCTGCTGCTGCAGCTGCTGCTGATTCTGCTGTTTCTGTTGCTGTTGCTGTTGCTGGTGATGCACTTCTGCTTTTGCATGCTACTACTGCTGCTGCTACTGCAGCAGCTGCTGCAGCTGCTGCTGCAACTGCTGCTGCTGCTGCTGCAACTGCTGCTGCTGCTGCTGCTGCTGGGTGTTTGCTGCAGCTGCTGCGGCAGCAAGCTGCTCTTGCTGAGGCGTCTGCTGCTACTTCTCGTCGATTGGAGGAAAACGCAAAAGAAGTAGCG
>NW_013571658.1:12285-13292 GCF_000499745.2 Eimeria mitis | reverse complement strand
ACAAATAAATATAAATATATAAATAAATATAATATAATATAAATAAATAAATAAATATAATATAAATAAATAAATAAATAAATACAGATAAAGAATAAATAAATACAAATAAATAAAGATAAAGAAGAAGGACAACACATGTTTACACTCACAAACGAAGCTGCTGCTTCTGTTGCTGCTGTTGCTGCTGCTGCTGCTGCTGCTGCTGCTGCTGCTGCTGATTCTGCTGTTTCTGTTGCTGTTGCTGTTGCTGGTGATGCACTTCTGCTTTGGCATGCTACTACTGCTGCTGCTACTGCAGCAGCTGCTGCAACTGCTGCTGCAACTGCTGCTGCTGCTGCTGCAACTGCTGCTGCTGCTGCAACTGCTGCTGCTGCTGCTGCTGCTGCTGCTGGGTGTTTGCTGCAGCTGCTGCGGCAGCAAGCTGCTCTTGCTGAGGCCTCTGCTGCTACTTCTCGTCGATTGGAAGAAAACGCAAAAGAAGTTGCAAAAATAAAGGTCACAAAACATGCTGCTGCTGCTGCTGCTGCTGCTGCTGCTGCTGCTGCTGCTGCTGCTGTTGCGGCTGCTCTTGCTGCTGCTGCTGTCGCTCCTGCTGCTCTTCCTGCTGCTGCTCTTGCTGCTGCTGCTGTTGCTACTGCTACTATTGCTGTTGGTTTTGCTGCTGCTGCTGCTGTTGCTGCAAGTACTACTGCTGCTGCTGCTGTTGCTGCTGCTGCAACTGCTGCTGCTGCTGCTGCTGCTGCTGTGTTTGCTGCTGCAGAAGACAATGAGGACTCTGCTGCAGTCTGCTGCTGTCTCCACGCGCAAGACAAAGGAGACACAGCAGCAGCAGCTTCCCCCCAGCAGCACATACAGGCCCGCTCGTCTCTGCGTTGCCTGCAGCAGCAGCAGCAGCAGCAGCAGCAGCAGCAGCAGCAGGATGTTCCACGCACATGAGGGAGAAGATTCTGCTGCAGCAAGTACAGGTACACTGTGGTTGCTGCTGCTGCTGCTGCTGTTGCTGT
>NW_013571658.1:11573-12185 GCF_000499745.2 Eimeria mitis | reverse complement strand
CTGCAGCAAGTACAGGTACACTGTGGTTGCTGCTGCTGCTGCTGCTGTTGCTGTTGCTGCTGCTGCTGCTGCTGCTTTTGCTACTCTTGTTGCCGTTGCTACTGTTGCTGCAGCTTGTGCTGGCGCTGCTGCTGTTGCTGCGGCTGTTGGTGTTGCTGCTGCTGCTGCTGCTGCTGTATTTGCAGCTGCTGTTGCTGCTGCTGTTGTTGTTGCTGCCTTTAATATGCTTCCATCGTGCTGCTGCTGCTGCAATAAGCGGCTGCTTCTCTCATATCTACTTTTCTGTCCCTGCATCTGCTTCTGCTGCTGCTGCTGCTGCTGCTGCTGCTGCTGCTGCTGCTGCTGCTGCTGCAGTGCTGGGTGAGGAAGGTGCTGCAGCAATACTGCAGCAGCTGACGAGGGCCCTCCGCCTAGAAGAGGCATCGAGGGCCCCCGGCTGTCCCCTCACGCTGCAGCTGCGCTGGGTGGGGCCCCCCTCACCAGCTGCTGCTGCTGCTGCTGCTGCTGCAGCTCCTGCTGCTGCTGCTGCTGCTGCTGGAGACGGAGACACGCCAAGGATCATACGGCCTGAAGTAACACCTGTTGCTTCTCCTGCAGCAGCAGCAGCAGCAG
>NW_013571658.1:8475-11327 GCF_000499745.2 Eimeria mitis | reverse complement strand
CAGCAGCAGCAGCAGCAGCAACAACAGGGATAGGGCTACCAGCAACAGCAGCAAGAGCCTCCTCCCCGACACATAGAAAACCACCCAGCAGCAGCAGCAGCAGCAGCAGCAACAGCAACAGTTTAAACATACAGGAGCAGCGAAGCCAAGCGCATGCAGCAGCAGCAGCGGCAGTTGCTGCAGCAGCAGAGGCAGCAGCAGTTGCAGGTGTAGCAGCAGCAGCAGCCCAGCACCAGCAGCAGCAGCAGCAGCAGCAGCAGCAGCAGTATAGGTTTCACTACCGGCCTCAGCTGCCGCTACCGCAGCAACTCACATACGGATTGATCTCTCCTTCTCTGCATCTGCAGCAGCAGCAGCAGCAGCAGCAGCAGCAGCAGCAGCAGCAGCAGCAGCAGCTAGTGCGGCCTTCATCTGCTGTGTCTCCGTTGGGGGTAGATGTGCTGTCTCTGTCTGGGATCGTCTCCTCCCCGTCTCCCCTGCTGCGGCCCCACACCCCCTTCAGCAGCAACTCTCCTTTTGCTGCTGCTATGGGGTGTACAGACACCTGAAACCCAGCAGCAGCAGCAGCAGCAGCAGCAGCAGCCACAGCAACAGCAGCAGCAGCAGCAGCAGCAGCAGCAGCAGCACCAGCACCAGCACCAGCAGCAGCCGCAGCAGCAGCAGCAGCAACAGCAGCAGCAGCAGCAGGAGCAGCAGCAGCAGCAGCAAGAGAGACACCACACACTGTCTCCTTTCTGCTGTCTCTGTTTCTCTAAACCCTCGATGGGGTGTATATGCAGCTCCTGTTGGGTGTGTATACACCCTACACCGTCTCCTTTTGTTTTATCTTTTTGTCTCCTTTTGTCTCCTTTTTTCTCTTTTGTTTGTTAGTGGTCAACCCTAAACCCTAAACCCTAAACCCTTTTTTTCTGCTCGTCACTATAAGGATGCCGCAACTCCTAACAAACCCTAAACCCTAAACCCTAAACCCTAAACCCTAAACCCTAAACCCTAAAAGCGCATTCGATTCAATGAAGGGGTTAACCCTAGGCTTTAAGAGGCGGCTTAATGGTTTAGGGTTTAGGGTTTAGCGTCTAGGGTTTAGGGTTTAGGGTTTAGGGAGAGCGGCATCAAGCGACACAGAAAAGATGCTTTAGGGTTTAGGGTTTAGGGTTTAGGGTTTAGGGAGAACATCGAGTGTATAAATAAATAAATAAACTAAATAAATAACAACNTATATATATATATATATATATATATATATATATATATATATATATATATATATATATATATATATTAATAAAATAAAGTATACAACAAACAGCAGAAAGGGGTTTCATTTGTTTACGGGGTGTACAGCCAGCTCACCCCACTGAGAGGGTTTAGAGTCTTATGGGGGTTTAGATGGTTTAGGGTTTAGGGTTTAGGGTTTAGGGTTTGAAGGGTTATAGGGTTTAAGGGTTTAGGGTTTAGAGGGCTTATGTATAGAGGGTTTACAGGGTTTAGGGTTTAGGGTTTAGGGTTAGAGACTATCTGCATACATATATAAATACAAAGAAAGAGAGAAGAGACAACGGATTGTAGCACCAAACCCTAAACCCTAAACCCTAAACCCTAAACCCTCGTAAGATATATGAAGATACTACAGCGCATGCAGCATTTATATTTGGGGTTTTTAGGGCCGGTATAAACCGCAATATAAATTTAAATATTCATTAAAATATATAATTAAATATATATTTTATATTTTGGTGTATATACACACAAGCATCCATATAGATGTGTGTATACACTGTACATACAGCATCGAGATACACGGGGTGTATACGCAGGTATATGGGGTGTATTTTCTCGGATTTTTTTCGTATTTATAAAAATAAAATAAAATAAAACATTATAAATATTAATTTATTCTTTTTATACAGCTGCAGCAGCATATACACGGGGATAGATGCTGTATATACACCTGAAAGTTGCTGCCGATGGATGCAGGGGGGCGTAGCAGCGAAGCAGTGTATATAAAGGTATTTATTTTCGGCTAAAGACAAAAAATAAATTAAATAATATAAATTAAATATAAAAAATAAAATATTTTATGTTTTTTATTCATAAATAAACACAAAAAACAAAAAAAAAACAACCACCGGAGCCTGTATGCTCACCGCGACCGATGCCAGCCGCCCCACAGTGTCTGTACATACACCCCAAGAGGGTTTAGGGTTTATTGTTGTTTATTTCTTTCTGTATATTTAAAATTTTCATTATAAAAACTTTTTTATCTCTATATTCCTGCCCTAGGGTCTAGGGTTTAGGGTTTAGGGTTTAGGGTTTAGGGTTTAGGGTTTAGGGTTTAGGGTTTAGGGTTTTGAATCTCGATAGGTTCTTCTTGCGCTTCTCAGGCTGTTGTATTAAACCCTTTTTTTTTCTGCTGCTTGTTGTTTTTTTCTGTGTTTATTTTCCCTCTTTACACCCACCCTGACATCTACAGTCTAGGGTTTAGGGTTTAGGGTTTAGGGTTTAGGGTTTAGGGTTTAGGGTTTAGGGTTTAGGGTGCAAGCAGCAACAACACCCGCGATGGAGAAGGAATCCAAGATGAAATACTTGGTGGTTACGGGGGGGACGATGAGTGGTCTAGGAAAGGGGACCACCATCAGCAGCATAGGTATGTCTAGGGTTTAGGGTTTAGGGTTTAGGGTTTGGGGTTTAGGGTTTAGGGTTTGGGGTTTGTGGGAGTTGTATCTCTCTTTTTCTGTGCGGGTTTCTCTTGCTCAGTGCACATAGTCAGTATACTCCAGCCGAGGGTTTAGGGTTTAGGGTTTAGGGTTTAGGGTTTTGTCTGTGACTGTCTCTAGTGGCTTTGTCTGCATCTA
>NW_013571658.1:7411-8419 GCF_000499745.2 Eimeria mitis | reverse complement strand
AAAAAAAAAAAAAAAAAAAAAAAAAAAAAAAAAAAAAAAGACAGCATACAATACAGTTTACCCAATAAAAGAGAAAGGAGACAAAGAAGAGACAAAAACATCAGCATAAACACACCACCACAAACACCTTTCTCTCTCTACATATACATATACACATATACATATATACATATATACATATATAAATATATAAATATATAAATATAAACATAAATAAATATATAAATATAAACATAAATAAATATATAAATATACACACCGACACACATACAAAACAACATAAAAACCAACCTATCCATACCCGCATACACACCCACAAATAAACAACCAAACGCGTAAAAAAACCCCTAAAAAAAACCTATATTTGTGTTGCTGCTACAGGCGTTGTGCTGCGTTCTTTGGGTGTACGTGTCTCCGCAATAAAGATAGATCCTTATTTAAATGTAGATGCGGGGACTATGTCTCCTTACGAGCATGGTGAGTGTTTTGTATTGGGGGACGGGGCCGAAGGAGACCTAGATCTCGGTAACTATGAGCGTTTCTTGGGGGTTTGTTTGTCTGGCGAGCATAATATAACAAGCGGAAAAATATATTTAGATGTTATTAAAAAAGAGAGACAGGGACAGTACCTGGGAGAGACAGTACAGATGGTTCCCCACATCACCACACATATACAACAATGGATCATCTCTGTCGCCCACAAACACCTACAGCAGCAGCAGCAGCAGCAGCAGCAGCAGCAGCAGCAGGGGGAGGAGGGGGAGGAGCAGCAGCAGCAGCAGGGGGAGGAGAAGGAGGAGGAGGGGGAGAGGCCGGAGGTGTGTTTGATAGAGGTTGGGGGGACAGTAGGAGACATAGAGAGCGCAGTATATCTAGAAGCTATACAACAACTTTATAAAAAAGTAGGAAGAGACAGTCTCCTTCTCGCTCATCTTTCTTTTGTCCCCTTTCTTGGAGAACAAAAAACTAAACCCACGCAACACGGTGTTAAGGTATTTATATTAACAC
>NW_013571658.1:6773-7345 GCF_000499745.2 Eimeria mitis | reverse complement strand
GTGGTTTTGCTTTTTTTTGTGTTTTAGTGGTTTCTCTTCATCGTCTATATATATATATATATATATATATTATATAATATATATATTATATATATATTATATATATAATATAGTGTATGTATATTATTATATTTTTATAGATGTATTATGTTATGCTTATACTGTCTCCTTTGTTGTCTCTGTATTTCTTTGTATCCTCCATTGTTGTTTCTTTGTCTCCTTTTGTTTTTTTTCTCTGTTTATATATCTCTCTCTGTCTCCTTTTGTCTCCTTTCTTCTGTCTCTCTTTGTCTCCTTTTCTTTTGTTTCTCTGTTTATATATCTGTCTCTCTTTGTCTCCATTTGTTTCTTTGTTTTTTCTTTTTCTGTTTATTTTATATATTCTATTTGTTTTATTGTGTTTGTCTCTTCTTGTCTCCCTGCTGCATATATCTTTTTATTATTTTATATCTGTCTCCTTTTGTTTTTGTTTTATATCTCTGTCTCCTTTTGTCTTTATCTCCTTCTGTCTCTGTCTCTGTCTCTATTCCCCCTTGTTTCTTCCTTTCTGTCTCTCTGTCTCCTTTTGTTTG
>NW_013571658.1:5514-6722 GCF_000499745.2 Eimeria mitis | reverse complement strand
TATATATATATATATATATATATATATATATATATATATATAACTCTTTCTGTCTCCTTTTGTCTGTCTCTCTATATCTACCGCTGCTTCTACCCCCCCTCCTCCTCCTCCCCCTCTTCCTCCTCATACTCCTGCTGCTGCTGCTGCTGCTGCTGCTGCTGCTGCTGCTGCTGCTGCTGCTGCTGCAGGAGCTGCGGGGGGCTGGGTTGACGCCTGACTTTTTGTTTTGTCGTAGCGAGGAGCCGCTGACGGAGGCGGCGCGGCAGAAGATATCTTTGTTTGCTCAAGTAGAACCAGAGAATGTAAATATATTAAAAAAAAATAAAAATAAATAAAAATTATTTTTATTTTGTTTTGTTTTATATGTTCTTTATTTTGTTTCTTTATTTTGATTTTGTTTTGTATTATTTGTTTTTACTCATTTTATTTATTATTTATTTTCCTCTCATATATATTTTATTTTTCCTTTTTATTTATTTTTTTTTTTTTTTATTTTTTTTTGTTTTTGTTTCGGTTCATTTACCTTTATGTATGTTTATTTAGTTTGTCTTTCTTCGTCTCTATTTATCCTTTTATCTCTTTTTTTATTTTTTTTTTTAATATTACTCAACTAATTTATTTTATTTATCGTAATTTATTTATCTTAATGTATTTGTCTTTATTTATTTATTTATCTTTATTTTTATTTTTATTTTTTTTATTTTTATTTTTTTTTATTTTTTTTTTTTTTTTTTTTTTTTTTTTTTTTTTTTTTTTTTTTTTTTTTTTTTTTTTTTTTTTTTTTTTTATTTTTTTTTATAGATATTTTCAGTTCATAACTGCGAAAACATTTATCGAGTGCCGCTCATCTTAGAGGAACAGGGACTGTCTGAGCGGCTTATCCAGGTAAACTTTTTGTCTCTTTTTGTCTCCTTTTGTCTCTTTTTGTCTCCTTTTCTGTCTCCTTTTCTGTCTCCTTTCTGTCTCCTTTTGTCTCCCTTCTGTCTCCCTTTCTATCTCCTTTTTCTTCTCTCTCTGTTTTTATCCTTTTCCGTCTATATATCTCTTTCTGTCTCTCTTTTTGTCTTTATCTATATAAGATTTAATAAAAGTATTATTTTAATTACTATATCAAAATCCCAAAATAAATAATAAAAAAGCTAAACAACACCAAAACAAAAAAAAATAAAAAAAATAAAATAAAAATAAAAACAAGATAAATTCTCTTT
>NW_013571658.1:2806-3070 GCF_000499745.2 Eimeria mitis | reverse complement strand
CTTCAGCAGCGCCTTTATCAAAGCAGCAGAGAAGGAGAGAGAAGTAACAAACCTGCAGCAGCAGCAGCAGCTGCAGCTGCAGCAGCAGCAGCAGCAGCAGGTGAGGGATCGCCAGAGAAGAACCCCAGGGAGAGAGGAGACAGGAGACAGCCTGCAGCGGCTATCATCTGCTGCTTCAGTTAGGTCTGCTGCACACGGCCTCCGTCGCGTGCATGTTGCGTTGCAAGACAGAGATGAACCTGCTGCTGCTGCTGCTGCTGCTGC
>NW_013571658.1:1141-2545 GCF_000499745.2 Eimeria mitis | reverse complement strand
CTTCAGCAGCGCCTTTATCAAAGCAGCAGAGAAGGAGAGAGAAGTAACAAACCTGCAGCAGCAGCAGCAGAAGCAGCAGAGAGAGATGAGGGACAGCCCCTCAGCCCCAAAAGCCACCTAGCAAGAGCCCAGGCAATCGCCTTCATGGAGGGCAGCAACAAAGGGAACAGCAGCAGCAGCAACATCAGCAGCAGCAGGAGACAAAAAGGAGACACAACAGCAGCAGCAGCAGCAGCACCAGCAGCAGCAGCAGCAGCAGCACCAATGGTCTCCAGGGTTAATTCCTTTGCCTCAGTCGCCTCGGTTAGAACCCTAAGAAGCCCAAGACCTGCTGCTGCTGCTGCAGCAGCAAATGATGCTGCAGCTGCTGCTGCTGCTCATGCTGCTGCAGATTTCGCTGCTGCTGCTGATGCTGCTGCTGCTGCTGCTGCTGCTCTAGCGAACGTCCCTGAACGCGCTGCTGCTGCTGCTGATAAAGCAACGCCAGCAGCAAAGTCAACGCCCCCCACACCCACTGCAGCGTTGAAGGGCTCCGCAGCAGCAGAAGCAGCAGCAGCTGCTGCTGCAGCAGCTGCGGCTGCGGCAGAGACAGAGGTCGGATTGCTGCAGCAGCAGCAGCAGCAGCAGCAGCAGCAGCAAACTGCGCGACGTCTTGAGAGACGCCAAGTGGAGGTTCGAGGGCAGGAGCAGCAACAGCAGCAGCAGCAGCAGCAGCAGCAGCTAGGGAAAAGAGAGACAGCAGCAGGAACAGCAGCAAGAACAGCAGCAGCAGCAACTAGAAAGGAGACAGCAGCAGCAGCAGCAATCCCTGCGTCGGAGCCTTCAGAGTCTGGTGATGTATGGGGATACAAAGGAGACAAAATAAATAAAAGAGACAAAAAAGGAGACAGTGAAGAAAATAAAATAAATAAAAAAGAAAAAGGAGACAAAGAAAATAAAATAAATAAAGGAGACAGTTCAGATAGAGAAGAGACAAAAAAGGAGACAGAAAAAATAATCAGCCAGGAGATGGAGGCGCTGCTTCACAAGTACTTAGGCACCCCGCTGCAGCAGCAAAGAGACACAGAGGAAACAGCAGCAGCAGCAGCAGCACCAGCAGCAGCAGCAGCAGCACCAGCACCAGCAGCAGCAAAAGCAGCAGCACCAGCACCAGCAGCAGCAGCAGCAGGAACGACACAAAGGAGACAACAAAACAAACAACCAGGGCCACCGCCATCCTCGAGGGTTAGGGAGACAGAAGGAGACAGAAATGCAGCAGCAGCAGCAGCAACAGCAGCAGCAAAAGCAGCAGCAACAGCAGCAGACATAGAAGCACAAAAAGGAGACAGAGAAGAAAAAGAAGGAGACAGAAAAGAACAAAAAGGAGACACAGCAGGAGACAATTCAAATGCAGCAAAAGAGGAG
>NW_013571658.1:408-1041 GCF_000499745.2 Eimeria mitis | reverse complement strand
CAGACATAGAAGCACAAAAAGGAGACAGAGAAGAAAAAGAAGGAGACAGAAAAGAACAAAAAGGAGACACCGCAGGAGACAATTCAAATGCAACAAAAGAGGAAGAGCCGGCGGGTGGGGGTAGAACAACCCCACCCATAAACACCTTGAGAGAAGCAGCACAGCAGCAGCACCAGCAGCAGCAGCAGCAGCAGCAGCAGCAGCCTCTTGCTCGCCTCGGCACGAGAGCAGGGATGCCCTCCCGCATCATAACGGGGGTGCTGAAGGCCCCCCCTAAGCTGCTGAGCAGCAGCGGTGCTGCTGTCTCCAGGCAGCTGTCTCCTGCTGCTGCTGCTGCTGCTGCTGCTGATGCTGCTGCTGATGCTGCTGCTGCTGCTGCTGATGCTGCTGATGCAGCTGCTGCAGGCGCCGAGGCAGCAAGAGGTGAGACCCCCCCTGACGATGAGGAGACAAAGAAGAAAGGAGGGGTAGGAGGAGATAATAGCAGCAGAGTGCATGCAGCAGGGCCCCAAAGGAAACGCGTCTCAGCAGGAGACAGCCCCGCAGGCAGCTGGGCGATGGCTACCCCCAAACTAAATATAAAAACACTGAAACCTTCGGCTGCTGCTTCGGGGGCAGAGTGAACCCTGAGCT
>NW_013571658.1:0-147 GCF_000499745.2 Eimeria mitis | reverse complement strand
GTGAGACCCCCCCTGACGATGAGGAGACAAAGAAGAAAGGAGGGGTAGGAGGAGATAATAGCAGCAGCAGCAGCAACAGCAGCAGAGTGCATGCAGCAGGGCCCCAAAGGAAACGCGTCTCAGCAGGAGACAGCCCCGCAGGCAGCT
>NW_013571657.1:2644-6178 GCF_000499745.2 Eimeria mitis | reverse complement strand
CAAATGCCGTCCCTCACAGCGAACGTGTGCCGATCATGTAGCTCATTCTTCGCTGCCTACACAGATTTGTCTTGGTGACACTATGAGAACTGAAGCACGAGAACATCAAGCGGGGCAAGGGTGCGCTACACCACACGGGCATGCTTGCCTTAAGGCCTCCGCATTGGTTACATTTCGCCCGCAGGGGGACGCATTCTCGCATGAAGCCCATGGCTTAGCTGTGGCGATTTCTGCGGTGGCCTGCATTCATGCGGATCGCCTGCAGTGAGGAGTAGTTCGTCGAATTGAGCTATGAGCAGCCAAAGTGTCCGTATGGTTCTTCCCGTGGAAGGTTGGTATCTATCTGAGAGGGCATTGGCTCATCGCAACACAAAGGCAAAAAAGTCAGACGATGAAGGAAAAGGATTTTCCAACATATGCCTGTATTTGCGGCATCAGTATTCTCAGCTCGATTGACGTCTATCTAGTTCCAGGAGCCCTGCAGAAATCATGCACCTGCGGGGGCGTGCAAACGTCGAATTGCCGATGCATTCATGTGAGCTTTTCACCCTCAGCGTAGCGCTCCTGCAAGAGCAAAGCCAGCTTGGAGGTTCAGTCGAGCGCCATCAACGCGACCCGGTTGTAAACGCTTTCAAATCGTGGCAGCCCTGCAACGGTGACAGCCCACTCTTCGCGAGGATTTTTGAAATGACCACCTAAAGGTTGTCCGTTTACTGCAAGCTAACGTGATGCTCTAATAATTACGGTACTCTCAAGGGCACGCATCGTGTTCGCGAATAATTATAGTCGCCATACGAAACTGACGAGCAGGATATTCCCCACAGCTATCATATATTCAAAATGGAAAGCCACGGCAAGGACAGGGCGCCCTTCGATCAACCAACTACATAACTCGTTGAATCATACACATTTCTGCCGCAGTACTGCACTTGCATGATCATGCAGGCTGCGCGATCGTGATTGCAACTGCAGTATTGAAGCAGCCAGGGCAAAGCACAAATACCAAGACTACGCCGAAATTGTCCAATGACGATCCAGTTACCACAAAAACACGGACTAAGTTGCTCCCATATCTTACAGGGCAAGAGCTCAATGTGCGCTAAAAAGTCAAGAAAAGGCACCAGGAGAAACCTTTCACCTACCTGTCCACCAGGTGTGTGCGTGTAGGTTATGTTAGGTTTTATGTGCGTCAGGCATTCACTGCGTGCAAATTGATAGTGCCGTTCAAATGCCAACCTCATGCGTGGTCAACCGTCATGATTTAGTCATACATAATGCATGCTGACGAATCTCTGCACACCTTCGTGCCAATGGCAGTGGTGATTCACAAGATATACTGTGCACTAAGGCGACATGCAGATAGGCCTGCATCTTATACGATGTTCTTACGGGGCGGATAAATCCACATGCACGATGAAGTCTGCGAGTTACTCTTTCCCAATGCGGCCCTAACAAACACACCATCGTAAGAGTATTTCCAGCTACGGCGAGGCTACACGTGGATATCTGTCAAGCCAAACTGCACATTTGAGACGGCGAATACACCGCTACACTGTATGGGTTACCTAGATGCACTCGAGCACAACATACTTAGTACTCCCTGAAGTGGGCAGATTGCCGGGTATGCTGCGTCCACGCTTGGCGCCTATTTCACATACACCTATGCGGTGATACGAAAAGTATACATAACAGGTGCCGCGCTTGACAAACGCGTACGATTCACATCAAGAATGCAACGCACAAAGCCCTTGTTCTTACGGCGTGTTAGGAGTTAGCGATTTGTCAGCACAACAATAGAAGGCGGCACACATCCAAAGTATTAGCCGCTTATTATAGTTGCTCATTAGCTGTTCAGTGCCGTTACTTACGATCATATGCATATTCCGGCTTGCCTGAGCCTTTGGGAACCAAACACAGTAGACGGCCCGGGTCATTCCCTTGATTCTCTTGCGGCGAGCTCCTGCACCCACGACTTTTGGAGCACTGCACAGAAGTGTACCTATCCGACGCTTTGCCTGACAATACCTCCTTTTGCATTACTGTGCATTGTTAGGTCGCCTCGCCGGGGTTTGCCTGACACAACGTAAATCCAGACCCACTTTCTGCCGCCGCAGAAGTGCTTGCAAGCACAGCCTCCCCTCACTCTTGGTCGATATCAAACGGAGACGGGAAGAGCACATGATAGCCCACGTCTAGGCACAGTACAGCACACAAATTTGATGGTATGCAAGACAGATAGCAAAAAGACGAGACAAGTATATGGCCCGCAACGTGAACGTTTTGCCCCAAAGCATGCTAATTGACGGGATGGATCTGGTTGCGAATTCGGATTACCGGATGTACCATTTGATCAGCATGACCTTCTTGGTTTCTCTACACGTTGTGTTGACGCTTCACGCGCAAAAATTAAGCAATGGATAACAAATGCAACGATGCAGGGACCTGGCACCGCCCTAGTACAGCTGAGGTGAGAGGGCGGTGTGAAGGGGATCATATTTGTCGTATGATTTCACTCGCCGTCTCTGCAAGGCGCTCAGGGCCTTCCACTCACTTTTTCACGTTCCTGCCCCATCGGAACGTTGAATTCTACAAAGCCTACGGCGGCAGCATCAAACGTTGCAAGGCAGACACAAAGGCTTGCGAATCAATCAGTTTGCGTATCGTGCATTTCCAGTTTGCCCACTCTACACGACAATTTAAGCACCGATTCCTGCGTTAGGTGCCGTCTACAGAAATGTCAAGCGCAGCTGCAGTGCCAGCCTCTGAATATATTCACCGGGTAAACACAGCCAAAGAAGGGTATGACAGAGCAAATCGAGCAAATGCAGCATATTGACATTCGTCAACGGTGGGGAGATGCTANAAGAAGGGTATGACAGAGCAAATCGAGCAAATGCAGCATATTGACATTCGTCAACGGTGGGGAGATGCTAGGAGGCCAAAGGCCACTGAAGATAACCGACGAGTAAGCGACAAACGGCTTGTCATCGTAGAGCAGTCGACGCCAAGCCACAGCTCGGCACTTCACCAACTCAGACAGTCCCTAGGCTCCATCCGTTTGCTGAGGAGCCATATGCCAAATGTGCAGCTGACATGTTTCTCCAAATGAAAAATGGGCAGACACGTAGAGACTACCGTGTTTAGGTGAGCTCCGGACTTGCCCTATTGTGCTGTCAGGGGTTGTCTCCCCCTCGAAACCGGCACTTGGGTCCACATACCGCCTTGAATTTTCAACTTATAGCTCTACCTGCAACTAAACCAGGCGTTTCCAACGTTTGAGTCTAGCACGGGTTGCTACGCATTTTGTCATGCTGCACTTGCAAACACGGCAAAGAACAGAAACATGCCTTAGACCTACATCCGGGTGGATTGAGGACGTAGATGGTGAAACTGTCTCGCGCAGCACCAATGCAGCATTTTCTCGGTCAGTTTCGCCAGGCCTACATGACCAAGCTAGGCGTTGAGCTGTTGAACTGGATGGGAAGACTCATGTCCCCTCTCCTTGAGACTCCCACTACGCGGCGATTGTGGCTA
>NW_013571657.1:0-2530 GCF_000499745.2 Eimeria mitis | reverse complement strand
CACGTTGTCGTTTAAAACATTGTCTGGAAAGAGAGAGGCCAGCATACGAATGCGGCGCAACCGTTACTATCGTTCACACCCTTTGTTGAATACTAGCCGCGTAAGGACTCTTCAGTTGCGTCCATTTAAGCGATTTCCAGAGATTTACTCCTGTGCCCGCTTTGGTATGCCGAAATGGCTAACTGCGCATAGGACCAGTCGTAGGCGCCTTGATGCACGATGAGCTTCTTCATAAGCCAGACAGGTTGTTAGCACACAGCCTATTACATGTGTAAATGTGCCCATGTCTGGCTTTGTCAAGTCTGTTAGATCGTCGCGTGTGGAGATAGCTGCGGCTGCAGAAAAGCTGCGAGTATCAAAGAGCCGCCCTTCGTGGACCCCACGAATTGTGAGCATAGGCACTCCGTGACCCCTCTCAGATTCTCCGTCTGGCTGCCGATGCAGTGCCAAAATCGTTGGAGGCTCCTCCAGAAGGAAGAAATCAATCCCTTTGCGTTTGACCAGGTGCTATGAGCATACATCCACCGTTACTTTTGACTAGTAGTTGACTAGTAGTAGATATTCAGGGCGTCATCAACTAAGCGGCAGCTTGCAGAAGTGCATATTCGCTACCTTCAATCCGCAGTGGTCCTGGTACGTACATCCTGTTGTGAAACAAAAAAAAAGTCTTCCATCATGCTCCGCTCTGCTACAGGATACTGCCACGTGCCTTTCACGCACTCCGCCAAAGCTTCACCAGTAGCAGCGTTGGCTGGGACTTTTACAACCTACACGCAGTTGCGGAAATTGTGCGTGCAGCATTAGTCTGAGCACAGGCGTCGATTGTGGCTTTGGATCAGCGAACCAAAATGGGGTCGGGCGTAATTCCTTCAGTAACACGGTCTAGTGCACAGCAACGTCTGTGCATATGCTTTTCTGATCTACACAACAATGCTATCTTGATGCATCCAACGTATCATACCTCACTTAACTGTACAAAGTTAGGAGCATTGATGCGACGGAACGCAGGTATGCGGGATGTTCATCAAGACATCAATGTGGATGTGGATTTGCTTGGCTGTCTTCAGACGCCACGAACCGGACTATTTCTAAATTGATTCAAGCCTTGACGCCCCTTTGGCAATGACAGAGCGGTCTCAGCTCTGCCACGATATTGTTGAAACAGCGGATTGAATCATCCGCGAACACACCTCCTGTTCCCACTGTAGCAAATGCCGTCCCTCACAGCGAACGTGTGCCGATCATGTAGCTCATTCTTCGCTGCCTACACAGATTTGTNCAAATGCCGTCCCTCACAGCGAACGTGTGCCGATCATGTAGCTCATTCTTCGCTGCCTACACAGATTTGTGTTGGTGACACTATGTGAACTGAAGCACGAGAACGTCAGGCGGGGCAATTGTGCGCTACACCACACGGGCATGCTTGCCTTAAAGCCTCCGCATCGGCCACACTACGCCTGCTCATGGAGCGCATGTCTGACCTATGGCGCTTTCTGCGGTAGCTTGCATTCCTGCGAACCACCTGCAGTCAGACGTAGTTAGTCGAATTGAGCAGCCGGCAAATGGAATGCTGCGATTTGTATTTTCGCGAAAGCTTGGATGTCCTGTCGCCACAAACCTCGGTGGGGCCCATAGCCTTCGCATCATTGTAGGCCAGAGGTGACTCCCCCGTTCCAAGTTCCAAGGCACCGTGCACAGACAGAGCCACGGCACGATACGCGCGAGTATGGCGGATACGCCAAGAATGCGTGCACGGAACTGCCAGCAGGGGCCGTGATGCACGTGGACCTTCGCCACGAACAGAACTCTAGTTAGCGCACAGCCTGGTGCAAGCTCGAACGCGTTCCGTGCCTGGGCTTGTAGACTTCGTCCGATCGTCGGACGCAGAGGCAGGCGCTTCTGGACCAAAGCGCTGATGTTGTTTAGTATTCTGCCGGGACATCCATCCCTTCGCCAACTCGCAGGTGGTTTGCAGCAGCGCATATTCGCTAGCTTCGAAGCGCAATGATTGCGACACCTACTTCCTGTTTTTGCGAAACATTGCACGACGTGTCGCTGGGGTGCGGAGGGGTACCACGTGCGTTGTAGCGCGGAAGCTCCAATCGGAGCGCTCTAGGCAGATTGCAGGGAGACACGCACAGCAGCATGCGCGTTGGCACGGCACAGAAGCTGCGCATGCCTACCTGGAACCGTGAGCAGACGCCAAGGTGCAAAACAATCATCCCCACGAACAAAACCCTGCTCAGCTCACAACCTGGCGCAAGCTCAAACGCGTTCCGTGCCTGGGCGTGTAGACGTCGTCGGAGCGTCGGACGCAGAGACAGGTGCTTCTGCGCCAAAGCGCTGATGTCGTTTAGTATTCTGCCGGGACATCCATCCCTTCGCCAACTCACAGGTGGTTTGCAGCAGCGCATATTCCTTAGCTTCGGGCCTCAATGATTGCGACACGTACTTAATGATTGCGACACGCACTTGCTGTTTTTGCGAAGCAAATACACGCACATTGCACCAAGTGTCGGCAGGGTGCGGA
>NW_013571656.1:5964-6540 GCF_000499745.2 Eimeria mitis | reverse complement strand
AACAGCAGCAGCAGCAGCAGCAACAGCAGCAGCAGCAGCAGCTGGGTGCTTGGGGGCATGCGCACTGGCCTGCCAGGGGACAGAGAAGAGGGGGGCCCCTTTGGTGCCTCCTCAAGGGGCTTCTTGGGGGCCCCTGGGGGCCCCTGGGGGGCCCCCCCTCAATCCTCTATCACTGACTCCTTCCGCGCGTTTCTCTGCAACAAGGAGGCAGCAGCAGCAGCAGCAACAGCAACTGTTGCTGCTGCTGCTGCTGCTGCTGCAGAGGAGCGAGAGAACTCCAGTAGACCGCAGGAAGCTTCTGGGGGCCCCCCCTTTGAGGCGGCCCTGAGGGGGCCCTTGGCCCTCCCCGCTGCGGGGGCCCCCCCATGGGGTGCTGCAGCAGAAGCAGCTGCTGCTGCTGCTCCTGCTGCTGGCGAGCAGCAGCTGCTGCGTCGCTTCACCGCCTTGTGTCTTAGAGGGGAGAAGGAACGCGGGGTGTCTGTGGGGCCCCCCAGTATGGTGCTGCAGCAGCAGCAACAGCAGCAGCAACAGCAGCAGCAACTGCAGCAGACTCTGACTCCTCACGCCCTAGCAAAA
>NW_013571656.1:4367-5947 GCF_000499745.2 Eimeria mitis | reverse complement strand
AGGGGCCCCCTCTGTGCCTCTAAGGGCCTCCTCTCCATACCTGAGGAGGATCTGCTGCGCCTTCAGGGGGGCCCCTCAGCAAACGGGGGGCCCCCTGGTGGAGGGGGCCCCCGTGGAGCTGGGGGGCCCCCTGAGTCGTTGCCTGCAGCCGTTTGGCTGTCTGCGACTCGCCCCTACCGCTCAGCGGAGGGGGCCCTGGCGCTGCGGCTGCCTGCAGCAGCAGCAGCAGCAACAGCAGCAGCAGCAGAAAGTCTAGCAGCAGCAGCATTGGGGGGTACCCTTGCGAGTCTGACGCACAGGTGAGTGGCAGGAGGAAGAGCAGCAGCAGCAGCAGCAGGAGCAGCAACAGCAGCAGCAGTAGCGGCAGCAGCAGCAACAGCAGCAGTAGCAGGAACCGCAGCGACAGCAGCAGTACCAGCACCAGCAGTACCAGCAGCAGCAGCAGCAGCAGCAGCAGCAGCAGTTCTCCTTTCCCGTTGTGTGCTGTGTACAGGTTAGAGACAGCTCGCTTCCTGCTGCTGCAAGGAGACAGACAGCAGCAGCAAACGACAGCAGCACCAACTGCTGCTGAGGGCCCCCACACCCCACAGCCTCTCCTCCACGTGCGTTGGCCCCAACCAGGGTACGGGGGCCCCCCCTGGGGCCCCCTGGGGGGCCCCCTTGGGGGGCCCCCTGGGGGCCCCTCAGGGGCCCCCTGGTGCTCCGCAGGGGGGGAGATGGGTTTGGGTTTACAGGGGGCTCTGCCGCTGTGGCTGCAGTGCTGCTGCTCTGCGTTGTTAGGAGACCCTTCTCCTCTGTTTCCTCTTGCTGCTGTCTGCTGCTGCTGCTGCGATGGCATTGACCCCGAGCAGCAGCAGCAGCAGCAGCAGCAGGTTGTATCTCCTGAGGTGTACGTACACCCCCAAGAGGTGCTCTTTGGTTCCGCGTGCACCTGTAGCAATAGCAGCAGCAGCAGCTACAGCAGCAGCTACAGCAGCAGCAGCTACAGCAGCAGCAGCAGCAGCAGCAGCAACGTTGACTGCCCTGCAAGAGCCAGGCCTTTCTTTGCTGCTGCAGATTTGCGTTGCTGCTATGAAGTGCTGCTCGCTGCTCACGGGCCCACAGCAGCAGCAGCAGAAAATGCAGCAGCAGCAGCAGCAGCAGCAGCAACAGCAGCAGCACGTGAGGGAGCATGCAAGGTGTCGGGGCCGTGGCAGGACGCGCTGCAGCAAATTGCGGAGTATGTGCTGCTGCTGCTGCTGCTGCTGCTGCTGCTTCTGCTGCTGCCAGTGCTGCTGCTGCTGCTGCTACCGTTGCTGCTGCTGCCGTCGTTGATGGTGCTAGTGTTCCGGTTGCTGCTGCAGCTGTTATCCTTGCCGGTGTGCTTGCTGCTCCTCCTCCCTTTGTTTTGCTTGTTGCTCTTGCTGCTGCTGCTGCTGTTGCTGCTGCTGCTGCTGCTGCAGCAATATCATGTGTGGGGGCCTGGTGTGTTGTGTGCAGGGTGGGGTCTCTGGTGCTTCGGCTGAAGGCCTTCGTAAACGAGTTTCTTTCGCCTCCATCTGTTGTCATCTCGCGCTGCAGCAGCAGCAAGCAGCAGCAGC
>NW_013571656.1:3772-4267 GCF_000499745.2 Eimeria mitis | reverse complement strand
TGCTGCTATGAAGTGCTGCTCGCTGCTCACGGGCCCACAGCAGCAGCAGCAGAAAATGCAGCAGCAGCAGTATCATGTGTGGGGGCCTGGTGTGTTGCGCGCAGGGTGGGGTCTCTGGTGCTTCGGCTGAAGGCCTTCGTAAACGAGTTTCTTTCGCCTCCTTCTGTTGTCATCTCGCGCTGCAGCAGCAGCAAGCAGCAGCAGCAGCAGCAGCAGCAGCAGCAGGTGTTTTATTATGGCCTCACTCTTGCTGCGTTTGCAAGAGCAGTAGAGGCGGAGCTGTTTGCCTTCGAGCGGTGGCTAGCAGATGAGGTGTACATACACCTCAGATGCTGCTGCTCTCCGCTGCTGCTGCTGACAGCTGTACACCGCTGGCGCCCTTCCCTGCTGCTGCTCGCCCGCCTCTGTAGCCTAGACTTCCCCTGCAGCAGCAGCAGCAGCAGCAGCAGCAGCAGCAGCAACGATAAAAAGGAGTTCTGGAGCTTCCCTCGGGGG
>NW_013571656.1:3218-3672 GCF_000499745.2 Eimeria mitis | reverse complement strand
TGCTGCTGCTGACAGCTGTACACCGCTGGCGCCCTTCCCTGCTGCTGCTCGCCCGCCTCTGTAGCCTAGATTTCCCCTGCAGCAGCAGCAGCAGCAGCAGCAGCAGCAGCAGCAGCAGCAGCAGCAACGATAAAAAGGAGTTCTGGAGCTTCCCTCGGGGCACGGCTCTGCTGTCGCGCATAATGAAGACTTGTGCTGCGCTGCAGCACCTCAGGTTGTCTCCTCCTCAGCAGCAGCAGCAGCAGCAGCAGCAGCAGCAGCAGCAGCAAGTACCGGGCGGGGAGGCAGCCGTAGCCCTGCGGCTGCTGGAAGCCACGGCCCCCCCCTTCCTGCAAACGCTCTCTCGCTGTTGTTTTGCGGTGAGGGTTTGGCCTCGAAGGTTTAGGGTTTAGGGTTTAGGGTTTAGCTGCAAGACCTTCGTCTTAGCTGGTAGTGACTGCCTCTACAAGAATTA
>NW_013571656.1:299-1929 GCF_000499745.2 Eimeria mitis | reverse complement strand
AAGACAAAGGATTTGAGTTTGCTGCTGGCCGTCTCCTCCGCCTTGCTGCTGCTGCAGCAGACACCGAAACTCCTGCTGCTGCTTATCTACAGCAGCAGCAACAACAGCAGCAGCAACAACAGCAGCAGCAACAGCAGCAGCAGAAAGAACAACAGGATGAACAACAGCAGCAAACAGAGCTGCAGCAGGACCACAACGAACCGTCAGAGCAGCCAGAGGAGCAACAGCAGCAGCAACTGAACTCTGCATATCAATCTGCTGCTGCTGCTGCTGCTGCTGCTGGTGCGGTGGTGCAGAAAGGGCAGGTGGGGGCCCCAGGGGGCCCCCGCAGAGACACTGGGCTGCACGGGGAGCTACCATACTCTCAAGACACGGTGGAAGGGCCGCCCGAGGGGCCCCCCTGCATGGTGGGACGGGTAGAGGTCCCTGGGGAGTGTTTTGGGGCCTCCATGGTGGTGCTGCTGCAGCGGCCGCTGCTGCTGCAGGCGGCGCTATATAACAAAGCCCTGATGCTGCTGCTGCAGCAAGACGGGAGACTCTGGGGGCTGCTGCGGCAGATCAAAGAGGTATGCTGCTGCTGCTGCTGCTGTTGCTGCTGATGGTAATGCTGCTGTTGTTGTTGTTGCTGCTGTTGTTGGCATTGCTGCTGCTGCTGTTACTGTTGTTTCTGCTCCACGTACTGCTGTTGCAGCTGCTGCTGTTGCTGCTGCTGCTCTCCTCTGCTGCTACTCTCCTACTTTCTTGCTGCTGCTGCGCTGCTGCATTCCCGTGCTGCAGCTGCTGCTGCAGCAGCAGCAGCTGCTGCTGCTGGTTTTGATAGAGAGGCTCGTGCCTGGGGAATTGGTCCTTGGTTGCTGCTGTTGTGTTTGCTGCTGCTGCTGCTGCTGCTGCAGCTGCTGCTGTTCGAGTCAACACACACAGTTCAGGAGTTTCGGTTGCTGCTGCAGCAACGTCTGCAGCAGCATGTAGAGGAGCAGCAGCAGCAGCTGCTGCTGCAACCAGCAGCGCATGCGCACAGGCCTGGGTTCCGCTGGCCCCCACCCCAGACACCCCGAGGTCAAGCCGCAGCAAAGTCAGCGGCAACAGCTGCAGCAGCAGCAGCTACAGCAACAGCTGCTGCTGCTGCTCCTGCTGCTCCTGCTGCAGCTGTTGCTGCTGCTAAGGGGGCCCTCTGCACCGACATTGAGCTGCTGCTGCAGGGGGCCCTAAGTTCCCTCCCCAGCAGTGCAGCAGCCCAGGAGCAGCAGCGGCAACAACAACAACAACAGCAGCAGCAGCAGCAGCAGCAACAGCACCTGCTGCGGCTCACCTGTAGCATGCGCTCCGGCGTTGCAGCAGCTGCAGCAACAGAAGCAGCAGATGCAGCAGCAGCAGCAACAGCAGCAGCAGAGCTCCTGAGCTCGCTGCAGGTCCTCCCGGATGCCCCGCCGCCCCTGCACTTATTCCTGACATCTGTAAACCCTAAACCCTCTCTCTAAACCCTAAACCCTCACTCTAAACCCTAAACCCTCATTCTATACCATAGGCCCTAATTCTAAACCCTAAACCCTAAACCCTGGAAAACGTTGCGAGGAGGGCGCAGGCACATCTGTCTATACGCACAGAAACGCAGTGCTTTAAGGGGGGTAAC
>NW_013571656.1:0-202 GCF_000499745.2 Eimeria mitis | reverse complement strand
GTCTCGATGCTGCTTTGGGTGCTGTCGCGGACTGCTGGATGCTGCAGCGGCAGCAGCAGCAGCAGCAGCATCACCAGCTGCAGCACCACCAGCAGCTGCAGCAGCAGCAGCAGCAGCAGCAGCAGCAGCGTTTTGCTGCTAGGGCCTTACAGCTGCAGCAGCGGCTGCAGCACTTTCTGAGGGCTGTTCAGGACTTCGCCTT
>NW_013571655.1:6594-6991 GCF_000499745.2 Eimeria mitis | reverse complement strand
CTAATGCGGTACCGATCATGAAGTGATTGCGGAATGCCCTGATATTTGGCGACTTTTGTGAGCATTGCTGATAGTTCGTCTTTAGCAAATGCGTGGCAGTCGGGCGTTATAGGAACGAAGGGCAGCATTGTTGGACGACGTCGCTTTGAGAAGGGGTGCACGCATTTGGGTGGGGCTGGACTGTTGTGGGTATGGTACGACGCAGCCAGTGAGAGAACTTCCGCACCATGCGTGACGCGCGACATCGGGCGATTGTTCGGCAGGTGATGCGCCAGGCCAGTCATTTGGACGTGAACCGGCTACATATATGTCTGGGGACATATGGCATTTGTTCGACGTGCGTGCGCTTGAAATAGTGTGTGGAGTGCAGCGCTTGTTGCATAGACCGTGCATGGGC
>NW_013571655.1:6272-6494 GCF_000499745.2 Eimeria mitis | reverse complement strand
CGACGTGCGTGCGCTTGAAATAGTGTGTGGAGTGCAGCGCTTGTTGCATAGACCGTGCATGGGGGCGGGATTTGGAGGGTATGTGGTGCTTTGCACTTGTGGTAGTGATGGGTCGTTCTACGCAGGCTTGCCAACACATGTGAGCAGCCGTTTTGCAGCGCGAAGGCGTGTGGATTGCGGCATGCACCGCACAGCACAAATCATTTAATGCACGAAGCAGAC
>NW_013571655.1:6122-6234 GCF_000499745.2 Eimeria mitis | reverse complement strand
GCCGTAGTATGCCGACTTGCATGGGTCGCATGGTCGCACGTACGCAAAGACGACTGTTGCTAGACTTTGTTTAAACCGCGAGTGACGGCGGGTAGGTTGGACGGTGCGCTGA
>NW_013571655.1:5643-6022 GCF_000499745.2 Eimeria mitis | reverse complement strand
GCCGTAGTATGCCGACTTGCATGGGTCGCATGGTCGCACGTACGCAAAGACGACTGTTGCTAGACTTTGTGTAAACCGCGAGTGACGGCGGGTAGGTTGGACGGTGCGCTGAGGGAGGCGTTCGTTATGGTCATGAGGTCGTCCACCTGGTGTGGCAGAGACACTGGCAGAAAGCGGAGACTGGCAAATTCGGAAACACGTTTGTGGAGTTGTCGGTGGTTCTCAGCGGTGCGCCGTCCGGTTATTTCTCCTGCGCTTTGACTAAGTGATGAGCCGTCGGCGCTCCTACGCGCAAACTGTTGAAGTTGTTGGTTGATCATCTGCGCAGTGCTCGTATACTGCTGGAGGGCATCTTAGTTATGGCGATGTTCACTAATTT
>NW_013571655.1:5145-5543 GCF_000499745.2 Eimeria mitis | reverse complement strand
TCTCCTGCGCTTTGACTAAGTGATGAGCCGTCGGCGCTCCTACGCGCAAACTGTTGAAGTTGTTGGTTGACCATCTGCGCAGTGCTCGTATACTGCTGGAAGACATCTTAGTTATGGCGATGTTCACTAATTTGGTGGCGCGTTTGTGGCTTGTCGTCAGCAGAAACGCTTTGCCTGGTGCCACATTTGGAGGTGGGTGGCTTGCTCCTGCATCTTGTTGCGGATGCGAGTGTTTGATTTTGTCTCTGTATGTTTGTGTTTCCGACTGGACGCTCCTTGCGTGTGTTTACAATAGACGCTGCGGTGTCAGGAATACTGAAACCTGGAGGTGTAGTTTGGCATCACGCGGCAGCAGAGGGTGCCTGTAGCTCAGTGAATGCGTCACGTGGATTGGACAT
>NW_013571655.1:4463-5045 GCF_000499745.2 Eimeria mitis | reverse complement strand
TGGCTTGCTCCTGCATCTTGTTGCGGATGCGAGTGTTTGATTTTGTCTCTGTATGTTTGTGTTTCCGACTAGACGCTCCTTGCGTGGGTCCACAACAAACGCTGCGGTGTCAGGGATACTGAAACCTGGAGGTGTAGTTTGGCATCACGCGGCAGCAGAGGGTGGCTGTTGCTCAGTGAATGCGTCACGTGGATTGGGCATAAGCACGGCACGGTCCGGTGGCTTGCCTCCGTCACGCACTGGTCCTATCCAGCTCATTGACGAATTGGTGGGTTGTTTATTTAGCCTGCGCGTCGTCTGCGTGGTTTGGGCACGCGCGGTCCCAGCAGCTGACGATGGCTGTTTACGTGTGCCTCAGGGTCAGTTGGACCGAGTTTGCTACTCTGGGATGGGCTGGTCTGTCTTCACAGGTATTTGTGAAGGGCTCAGGCGGCACGGCCCACGATGAAGTTATTGCGGAATTCACTGGTAGTTGGCAAGTTCTTCGCTCTGTAATGCTGGGTCGTCTTCCGACAATGCACGTCAGTCGGGGTGTTATACACGCAGAACGTCGGACTGTTTGAAGACGTTGCTTTTACAAGC
>NW_013571655.1:3807-4299 GCF_000499745.2 Eimeria mitis | reverse complement strand
CCCCGTACAGGCCCTTAAAGCAGTGTGTGGCGTAGTGCACTGCGTTGCACGTGGCAGTGGCAAACGTGGCATGCTGACGTGGGTTCTGTGGGGCGTCCACGTCTTCTGACTGTCTATCAATCGAGTCTATTGTGCACTGTTGACTGACGAAAGTGTTCGCAGGATTGGTCATTTTCGTGGAATTTGATTTTGTGCGGCTGGCGCCGCGCAGTCTGTCGGACAAGATATTATTGGTCGAGCAAGGCAAGGTGGTGGAAGGCCCCTGCCAGTTGCTTGGATAGCTTCTGCCGCGGTTCGATACCTCCAGTGACTGCCCGGGGACTATTGTTCGTCTGGCATGTGTGTTTGTTCCTGCGGTGGGCCGTGCATTAGTTACAGCGTCAAGGCATACTGAAGCACGAAATGGCCAAGGTGCATGGCTGTGTGGTTGTTGGGTAGATGCAAGAATGCCTTTGGGGAAGCATTTGGGATTATCAGGAAGTGCGCCTTACC
>NW_013571655.1:3550-3707 GCF_000499745.2 Eimeria mitis | reverse complement strand
CTTTATCTACTCGAGGATGGAGTGTTTTGCTTTGCTTGTTCCTGTTTGCAGTCGAAGATGCAGTCTTTGTGGGGTGCTGGATCGGAATACTGCTTTTGGTTACGCGGGATAACAGGTTTCGCCATGCCTCGTTGCGGCGGAGCAAGGGAGTGCTAGG
>NW_013571655.1:2989-3450 GCF_000499745.2 Eimeria mitis | reverse complement strand
CCGCCTTGTCTTTGTGTGCCTGGCTCGCTGTCAATATTGCGGGCGGTTTTCTTGCTGTTGTTACTATTGTATTTTTTTGTGGAATTTGGCGTTTCTGGTTGGTATCCGTGACAATGGTTTGCTCAGGGGCAAGTTCGTAGCATGGCGTTTCGTGAGACGGCTTGGGCTGTTTTGGGTTCGAGGTCCTCGTAGGACTGGATCCTTTATCTACTCGAGGATGGAGTGTCTTGCTTTGCTTGTTCCTGTTTGCAGTCGACGATGCAGTCTTGGTTGGCGTGCTGAATGGGAATACTGCGTCTGGTTACCCGGGATATCACGTGTCGCCAAGCGGCGCACGGTAGCGGTAGGCACGTCGCTGTTTTCAGTGAGTAGCGTTCAATGGGGACAGTATTCCGCCGGTACCTTGATGTATTTGTAGCCACGGTGTGACGAGTGATTGCTCCTCTCTTCATCCTGTACGT
>NW_013571655.1:1765-2889 GCF_000499745.2 Eimeria mitis | reverse complement strand
AAATCATTCTTTTGGGTTTCCTAGTCTGTGCGTTGCCTGCATGTTTGAGCTTGCGCGGCCAGGGAACCAGAGGGTGGCTGCTCGCTTGTGCCTAAGGGCTAGTTGGACTGACTTTGCCATTTGGTGTTGGGCTAGTCTTCTCGACAATCTGTTAGTAAATGGCTAAGACGATACGGCCGCTGTTGTAGGCGTTGCGGAATTCCTTGCTAGTTTGCAAATTATGTGCACATTGCTGCTGATCCGTCTTCAGCAAATGTGCGGCAGTCAGGCGATATAGAAGCAGAGGGTGGCACTATTTGAAGACGACTTTTTGACAAGGGATGCACGTATTTGGCTGGGGCTGGACGGTTGTGGGTATGGTGCAGCCCGTGGGTACCCAGCCACAGTGTAGTTCGTAGACCGTGGCTGTAGGCACGCAGCTGCAACTCGTATAAACAAGTGCAGCTCAGATGTTTCTGAAATTTCGTTTCTCACTCCCCGTGCAGGCCCTTAAAGCAGTGTGTGGCGTAGTGCACTGCGTTGCACGTGGCAGTGGCAAACGTGGCGTGCTAGCGTGAGTTCTGTGGGGGTCACATGTCTTTTGAGTGTCTTCCCATCGAGTCCATTATGTGTTGTTATTTAACGAAAGTGTGCGCAGGACTTTCCATTTTCGTTGAATTTGGTTTTGTGAGGGTGCTGCCGCGCAGTCTGTCGGACAAGGTATTATTGGTCAAGGGAGGATGGTTCAATGCCCCTGCCAGTCGCTTGAATAGCTTTCGCCGTGGTTCGAAACAATTAGTGACTGCCCGGAAACGTTGATTGCTCTGCCATGCGTGTTTGCTCCTGTGGTTGGCCGTGTATTAGTTACAGCGTGATGACATACTTGGATGGGCTTCTGGTTCTACGCTGGGTAGGATCGTGTGCGGTTCTCAGCGTGTGCATACCTTGGAAACAGTATCTGGGGCACAGCATGTATCGGCAGTGGGCTTTGGTAGGGGGCGGGAACGCTTCGCGTGCCCTGTTCTCTTAGTAGTTTGTTGCTGGTTGCCGCCGTGTATGCTGGAAGGTGTCTGCATAGCTGTTATGAAAACAATTTCAGTTTGCGCTCAGGTTATCACTTGGTTTATCACTTGCGTGTTCAACAC
>NW_013571655.1:1395-1665 GCF_000499745.2 Eimeria mitis | reverse complement strand
ATATATATATATATATATATATATATATATATATATATATATATATATATATATATATATATACGCATACATAACACCTCCCGCCTTGTGCGCCCATAGTGATGCTGCGCAGAGTTTCCTTGATTTTTCCAGATTGTGCGTCGCCTGCACCAACGGCAGTATCACAACTGAGATGGCGTTTGGGTAACTACGAAGTGAATTGAATGGCAGGTGGTTGCTGTTTGGACGCCATTCCTGAGTATGCTGAGTTTTGCTTTTCAAATTTTGTCT
>NW_013571655.1:0-1295 GCF_000499745.2 Eimeria mitis | reverse complement strand
CGCCTGCACCAACGGCAGTATCACAACTGAGATGGCGTTTGGGTAACTACGAAGTGAATTGAATGACAGGCGGTTGCTGTTTGGACGCCATTCCTGAGTATGCTGAGTTTTGCTTTTCAAATTTTGTCCCCGCCCCTTGAGATACAGGGCGTTTCGGCGTTATACTGGCGTTTCCTACGCTGTGTACGCATTATTGTTCTCTTGGTCGTGGACATTACATAATGTTGTGGCTTGCGGGTACGATTCGTCCCAAGCCGCCTTTCATCCGTGCAGGCACTGCGTCGGCACTGCGTAGCCAATTGATGTAATTGTGTGGGACGTTGGAGTGAACGAGTCAACTAGGACTTTTTCACAGTCGCTTGAAAAGCTTCTGATGACTCTAGCAACCGAGCCGCGTACGTGTGTAGGTTGCTACATGTAATGAAGTTTTATGCTTTCTCTGCATTCATGGATTTCTAAGACCGTGTGTCCTGTTACGTGCTCTTGGAGCCATACTACTAGCGTTTGTGCATGCCGCGCATCTGTCGAACATCGGCCCTTTTGACGGACTGTTACCGAATATTGCCTCCGATAGTTTCTTGGCATGGTGCCTGGGTTGGGTTGTATTTTGTGCTTCGTGCTATGTGCCGGACATGCCAAGCTCGTGAAAATACGGCTTCTTTTGCTTTGGTGGTGTTGCTGACAGGCTGTGAGTACTAGAGGACGGCGTGTATATTCGCTACGAAGGGATAACNGCTTTGGTGGTGTTGCTGACAGGCTGTGAGTACTAGAGGACGGCGTGTATATTCGCTACGAAGGGATAACATTTTCTGGGCTTGAAACTATGATTGAACAGCTGCTGAATTGCAAAAAACAAATCGAAGGTGCATCGCTGGTGTGCATGCTGATTAGCCAGTCGCGTAGCTGAGCAAGTGCAGGCAACCAGGAGTTCGGCCCTCGCAGCAAGTATGTTCCATATCAGTGATAGGTTTGTTCGCGCTCTTCCAGTGTGGGTGAATTGCCTACAGGATAATTGTTCTTTTCGAAAGTAATTTGCGAGTTCATAATTTTCCCCTGATTTTGGCAGAACATGAATATACCAACGTATCCCCCGATGCTCCTTCAGGCGCTGTAGCCACTCGTGCCCCGACAAAGTCCAGGTATGCACGACGTTGACAATGCGTTTATCGTCTTGTTGTATGCAAAAACTTGATCTGGCTGTCCAATAGCATCAACAGGCTCATCACTTATCATTTAGATCAGCATGAGGTTCGACGTACATCACCATGAAGCTTATAAAACCACTGTTGATGAGT
>NW_013571654.1:6364-6632 GCF_000499745.2 Eimeria mitis | reverse complement strand
ATATATATATATATATATATATATATATATATATATATATATATATATATATATATACATATGTGTGTGTTTATGTATATATACGCATACATATATAGTGCATATCTGTATATAATGTTTTTGTATCTTTACATTGATAGGTCTATTATAAGAGAAGCTTGTTTCGTGTTGAATAGAAATATAAAACACAAATATTTTTTGTGTATTTTATATTATATTAAAATATAATATATTATTTATAAATAATATTTATAAATAATATTTTATA
>NW_013571654.1:5849-6340 GCF_000499745.2 Eimeria mitis | reverse complement strand
TTTTTTTTTTTTTTTTTTTTTTTTTTTTTTTTTTTTTTTTTTTTTTTTTTTTTCTACAGGAGGAGAAGTTTCAGCGTACAAGCGAGGCTATAAACACCCGTGTTGTATGGTTTTCTGTGTTGCAGCTTTTGCTGCTGTGTGCATGCACTTTGGTTAGTATCTTTTACTTGGTGCGGTATTTCCACGCACACAAAATTATATAAACAGAGAAAAGAGGAGAGAAAGCTGCTGCGGCTGGCGCCGGTGCCTCTCCTTTGTTTATATGAATTCTTGCACTGGCAGCAGAAAGCAGCAGCTTGCTGCTCCTGCTGCTGCTGCTCCTGCTGCTGCTGCAGTAGCAGCAGCTGCTGCTGCTGCAACAGCTGCTGCTGCTGCAGCTGTTGCTGCTGCTGCAGGCTATTAAAAACAACTCGAGCGATGCCTTTTGGGGTTTCCTCAACAAAAACACTCCTTGGGTGTACTGAGTACTGCGTACTGGGTTACCAGCCACA
>NW_013571654.1:5566-5834 GCF_000499745.2 Eimeria mitis | reverse complement strand
AAAAAAAAAAAAAAAAAAAAAAAAAAAAAAAAAAAAAAAAAAAAAAAAAAAAAAAAGAAAAAGGGTTACTTCCTCAGCTTATTCTTTTAATAAATGTAGATTCTCAACAGAAAATAAAATAAAAATACAAATAAATGTAGATATAAAAAAAAAAAAATAAAATAAAAATACAGAAATCCCTACACTTGCTGATGGTTTCTACCGACACAACTTGAATTCACGTCGCCACAGACTGCACACAACCAGCACCCAATGCGTATATATACAA
>NW_013571654.1:5185-5466 GCF_000499745.2 Eimeria mitis | reverse complement strand
ATATATATATATATATATATATATATATATATATATATATATATATATATATATATATATATATAACCTATATATGAATTTATATATAGTTGCAGCAGATAGAAACCAATAGAAACATCGTTGCAGCATCTGCCTGTACACCCCATTAAGGTGTGTTTCTTTGCATAAATAAAATAAATTTATTTTATTTTATTTATAAATAAATATTTCACTTTTTTATTTTTTTTTTTTTAATTTGTATTTTATGTGTTTTTATCGGTTCTCTATATAACCGTTGCAGC
>NW_013571654.1:3376-5084 GCF_000499745.2 Eimeria mitis | reverse complement strand
ATAAATTTATATATAAAATAAAATGTTAATTTTTATAATTTTAATAAAACAAAAACTTCTGCAGCATAGCTTGCTGCTGCATCTCTCTATCGAGCACAGCACCTGTTGAGTATTTTCTTTTGTTGTGTCTGCTCTGTATATCTCATAAAATAATAAAATAAATAAAAAATAATAAAATAAATAAAAAATAATAAACTAAATAAAAAAAAAATAATAATAGTAGTAGTAATAAGCAAGGTAACTCTGTGCATGCAGCGCAGCAGCAGAAGCCAGCTGGCAACAATTTGTATCGAAGCTCAATAAACATAAACTAAATAAACAGCTGCTAGACTACACAGCCACACACAACCAATAAAACTTTTATACTGCAATGAAACAACTCTGTTGGTCAAGGAAAAGAAACTGCTGCTGCTGCTGCTGCTGCTGCTGCTGCTGCTGCTGCAGCAGCAGCAGCAGAAGGCAGCAGAAATATACTGGGTAGCACTCAAGAGGCTGCAGCAGTGCTGCTGCTGGCGTCGTCGGGCTTGTTGAGATAAACCCAGAGAAATATAATTTAAAAAAATAAAAAAAAATGTTTTAATATATTTATATAAATATATTATACACTATAACAAAACAAATTCATATACACGGAAAGGAAGGGCGCTGCGGCGGCTTGGCTGGCGGGCCCCGCCTCGCTCTGTATATCTGCGGTGTTGGGGTGTATGTACAGCTATGCAGGAGAAAACGAAAATATAATTATATTTTTTTAATTGTTTAGAATTATATTTCTCATTTATTTTCTTGAAACATTTTCTTTTTCACACTAAACTCTGCTGCTGCGTGCGCTGCTGTTGCTGCTGCTGCTGCTGCTGCAGCGTGAGGGCGTCGAGTGTAGCGGTGGTAGCATGTGAGGTGTCTATACACCGGAAGAAGAAGTTTATATATTTTTTTTATTTTTTTATTTTTTTATATAAATTTTAATTTATTTTCTCTGCGCAATGGGTCCACAATGCCGCCCCCTTGTATATGTTTGTTCCAGCCTCGCTTACTGCTCCCATATGACGATTATAGGGGCCCCCTTCGTTCTATTTTTTGTATTTGTTTAGGTGTATGTGTTGAGGTTTTATGTTTATTTTTATGTTTTATTTGGGGTGTGGTGTGTATACACCGCAGCTTACCCCGTGACCAGTGGTCACTGCTACCTATACCTCTCATTTGCTTCGATATATTTATACTTTTTTGTGGTATCTCTCGCTTATGGTTTTCTTTTTCTTTTTTATTACCTTCAGAGAGAAGTCTGCGTATTATATTGTTGCTAGGTGTGTTTTTTCGTTTGCTTTTTTCTCTTTTTTTTTCTCTTTATATGTTAGGGTTTATACATTTGGGGGTTTTGTCTCTGATTCCTGCTGCTAGCTACACCACTGGTTCTATATTAAATATACAAAGAAACGATGCATACACCTGGGTGAGGTTGCAGTGCTGGGACTTGCTGCTGCTGCTGCAGCTGCTGACTCTGCTGCTGCAGCGTGCTGCTGCTGCTATCCCTATCCTCTCTCCTCTTTCTTCTTTGTTTCAGAGTCCATGTGCATGCACGTGGCCTTTGTGGCTGTTCGCTGCAGCTCATCTCTGCTGCTGCTTGCTGCTGGGGCTGCTGCTGCTGCGGGATACTGTGCTGCAGCAGAATACAATCACCAGGGTCCTTGTGCATGTATCTGAGCTGCATGCT
>NW_013571654.1:2090-3276 GCF_000499745.2 Eimeria mitis | reverse complement strand
CTGCAGCTCATCTCTGCTGCTGCTTGCTGCTGGGGCTGCTGCTGCTGCGGGATACTGTGCTGCAGCAGAACACCATCACCAGGGTCCTTGTGCATGTATCTGAGCTGCATGCAGTTGTTTTTTTTTTGTGTATTTTTTCATTCACTCAATGGCTGTCTATACACCTCAATTCACGTTTTATTATATTTGTTTCTGCTGGTGTTGCTTCATTCTTTCTTTTTTTATTGTTTGCTGCTTTTGTTTCTATTTGTTTTATGGCGAACCATACCCTTTCTGTTGCTGATGATATAGAGCAGGGGGGCCCCCCAACCCATGGGGGGGGGGCCCCCTTCACTCTTCCTTCTTCTTCTGCTGCTGCTGCAGCAGCAGCAGCAGCAGCAGCAGCAGCAGTGGGGCCCCCCCTTATGTGTGATATGAAACTTACACTAGAAAGGGTCAGCGAACACTTCTATAGAATAGGGGGGCCCCCTGCTGCACCGGGGGGCCCCCCGCTGCAGCAGGGGGCCCCCAAGCAGAGAAACTGGCCGCTTATAAGTGAAGGGGTAGAGCAGCAGGAGGGAGAGAATACACAAAACATACAAGATATAGAAGCTGCTGCTGCTGCAGCAGCAGCAGCAGCAGCAGCAGCAGCAGAAGCAACAGAAGCAGGAGGAGCAGCAGAAGCAGGAGGAGCAGCAGCGGAAACTGTTGTCCCTGTACAGCCTGATGCAGCAACAGNGGAGGAGCAGCAGAAGCAGGAGGAGCAGCAGCGGAAACTGTTGTCCCTGTACAGCCTGATGCAGCAACAGATAGGGCGCCGCAGCGGGAGGCGGAGCTGTGTATTATCTGCTGCAACACCGTAAGCTGCCTATACACCTGAACTGTTCACTTTATTTTTTTATGCATGCAGCGCATGCAATGCAGTGTATGTACACCTGAATTATAAAATATATAAATACAGATGCATGCGTTGCTCCTCATATACAGTGCATGCATGCATTTATATATATATATATATATATATATATATATATATATATATATATATATATATATATATATATATATTATATATATATATATATAGAAAGAGTATATATAAAAGAGTAGGGGCTATATATAAAAGAGTAGAATATTATAATAATAAAAAAAAAAAAAAAAAAAAAAAAAAAAAAAAAAAAAAAAAAAAAAAAAAAAAAAAAAAAAA
>NW_013571654.1:1317-1400 GCF_000499745.2 Eimeria mitis | reverse complement strand
ATGCATGCATGCGATCTCTGCATGCATACATGCATGCAATCTCTGCATGCATGCATGCATGCATGCATGCATGCATGCGTGTT
>NW_013571654.1:1198-1271 GCF_000499745.2 Eimeria mitis | reverse complement strand
AGCTAGCTAGCTAGCTAGCTAGCTGTGCTGGTGGTGGTGGTGGTGGTGGTGGTGGTCTAGCTAGCTAGCTAGC
>NW_013571654.1:946-1098 GCF_000499745.2 Eimeria mitis | reverse complement strand
GTGTTGCTGTGCATGCAGGAGCGGTCTGTGCCCGACTTGCCGGCGGCCAGTGCACGGGGTGTTGGAGCTGCGGGAGGGGCAGAGCAGCCACAGCACGCAGGGGGAGCAGCTAGAGGGAGTGGTGAGGGACGTAGCTAGCTAGCTAGCTAGCT
>NW_013571654.1:0-844 GCF_000499745.2 Eimeria mitis | reverse complement strand
TAGCTAGCTAGCTAGCTGTGCTGGTGGTGGTGGTGGTGGTGGTGGGGTTGCTATTCGTGTTGCTGCTGCGGCTGTGCATCCAGCTGCTGCTGCTGCACTGCACACAGCGCAAATATCAGCAGCATGACGCTGCTGCAGCTGCTGCTGCAGCACCACTCACAGCTGCTGCAGCAGCAACAGTCGCAGCTGCAGCAGCAGCAACAGCCGCAGCTGCTGCAGCAGAAACAGCCGCAGCTGTTGCAGCAGCACCACTCTCAGCTGCTGCAGCAGCAACAGCCGCAGCTGCTGCAGCAGAACCAGTCGCAGCTGCTGCTGCAGCACCAGCAGCACCAACAGCAGCAGCACTAAACTTAGCTGCTGCTGCAGCAACACCCGCAGCTATTGCAGCAGCAGCGGGGCCGCATATCTCGCAGAGCGTCAGCTGGCGTGTTGCTGCGCCCTACCGGGGCTACAGCGAACGCAGCAGCAGCAGCAGCTGTTGCTGCTGCTGCTGCTGCAGCAGCGACAGCAGCAGCAGCGACAGCAGCAGCAGCTGCGGCAGCAGCAGCTGCGGCAGCAGCAGCATCGAAGAAGATTCAGTGGCTCCGAATCGAATATACTGCATGCAGGGGCCAGCAACCTGCAAACCAAATGCATGCAAGTGCATGCAAATGCATGCAAGCGCATGCAAGCGCATGCAAGCGCATGCATGCGCATGCAAGTGCATGCAAGTGCATGCAAGCGCATGCACTTGCATGCAACTGCTGTAGTAAATTTTGTTTCCTGGTTTGTAAGATATAATATATAATATAATATAATATAATATAATATAATATAATATAATATAATATAATATAATATAATA
>NW_013571653.1:6056-6723 GCF_000499745.2 Eimeria mitis | reverse complement strand
GAATAGCAGCAAGATGAAAAGGGCCCAATATAGAACCTATCTTCTTAAACTCATCATACTCAGCACGAAAGAAAGAGCTGTCTCCACAATAAAAAAAAGAATGAAACGGTCCCCTCACTGCGTAACCACCCCACAAAGAGGTGTTGTGGTCTGTCTTTGTTGGGCTGCGCCCGCTCCAGTGCACATTGCCGACGAATGTTATTTTAAATATATCTGCTGCTGGGGATGGTGGTGGTGGGGGTGGTGCTGCTGCTGCTGCTGCTGCGGGTGGTGGTGGTGGTGGTGGGGATGGGTCAGGTTGGTCGGGGGGGGTTAGGTTTAGTATGCTGGGAGTTGTTTTGTATACAGTTGGATCGTTATCTGTTGCTGTTGCTGCTGTTGCTGCTGTTGCTGCTGTTGTTGCTGCTGTTGATGGGGGGTGGTTGGGTGTTGTTGCTGCTTCTTGTTGCTGCTGCAGGTAGTAGTTGGTATAGGCGTAGTTGCTGTTGTTGTTGTTTGTGTTGCTGCTGCTGCTGCTGTTTTTGTCGCTGGAAGCAGCAGCAGCAGCAGCAGCAGCAGCAGCAGCAGCAGAAGATGAGGAAGGCCATATAGCACCGCGGAAGAGACGCCGTTGGGGGGAAGAGATTGAGCTTTTTATATTGTTGCTGCTGCTGCTGCTGCTGCTAGC
>NW_013571653.1:5166-5528 GCF_000499745.2 Eimeria mitis | reverse complement strand
GGACCCTCCCTCTCAGCTGGCTGCTTTTTGCTGCTGCTGCTGCTGCTGCTGCTGCTGCTGCAGCAGCTGCAGCAGCAGCAGCAGCAGCAGCAGAGTCACCACCAAAACCACCACCAGCAGCAGCAGCAGCAGCAGGATTTTCTCCTGCTGCAGCAGCAGCAGCAGCAGCACCACGACTACTGCCCGAGTAAACATTTTTGTTTCTGTTTCTGTGTCTGCTGCTGCTGCTGCTGCTTCTACCTCTGCTGCTGCTTCTCCTCTTCCTGCTGCTGCTGCTGCTTCCTCTCCTGCTGCTGCTGTTGTTGCTATTGTTGCTGTTGCTGCTGTAACTGTTGCTCATTCCATCCTCTGGATAAACAAAA
>NW_013571653.1:4699-5066 GCF_000499745.2 Eimeria mitis | reverse complement strand
CCCCCCCCCCCCTCCCACCCCACCACCAGCAGCACCACCACCACCACCAGCACCACCCCCAGCAGCAGCAGCAGGAGCTGGTTTTCTCCATACTCCATCGGTGCATGTATATGTTCCTTTTTTGGCTATACAGCTGAGGGTCCTTGTCTCCCCCCATGTGAACTCATAAACCCTTTTTGGTGGGCATCCGTGTTTAATAAGAAACCACGCTAAACCCTCAGGCACATAAAAAAGAATATATTTAAATTTATTTTTATATGTTTTACATAAATGTATAATATCTGTCTCCATAATATGATCCTGATGGTTATGAGACAATATAACTAAATGTATATCTATATTTATTTCGTTTATTCTTATTGGGGGA
>NW_013571653.1:4207-4599 GCF_000499745.2 Eimeria mitis | reverse complement strand
TGAACTCATAAACCCTTTTTGGTGGGCATCCGTGTTTAATAAGAAACCACGCTAAACCCTCAGGCACATAGAATAAAATATATTTAAATTTATTTTTATATGTTTTACATAAATGTATAATATCTGTCTCCATGATATGATCCTGGTGGTTATGTGATAGTATAACTAAATGAATATCTATATTTATTTCATTTATTCTTATTGGGGGGCGACGCAGTCTCTCCCCTAAACTACCACAAAGCTTACTATTAAAAAAATATATTACTTTTTTTATCCACTCATTCATCGCCCCCACTATATCTTCACCTAGCACAGGATCTATTAATATATTTAAACCATCTATAGAAACAACACCAGCAGCATGGCCTAGCCATGTATACCTTACTCCAGCA
>NW_013571653.1:3685-4107 GCF_000499745.2 Eimeria mitis | reverse complement strand
TCTCCCCTAAACTACCACAAAGCTTACTATTAAAAAAATATATTACTTTTTTTATCCACTCATTCATCGCTCCTACTATATCTTCACCTAGCACGGGATCGATTAGTATATTTAAACCATCTATAGAAACAACACCAGCAGCATGGCCTAGCCATGTATACCTCACCCCTGCTGCAGCACCAAGCGAGGGGGCCCCGGGGCCCCCATATACATCACCAAACCTAGGTTTTAATATAGGTAAATAGTTTTTTAATACATATAAAGGGGGACGACGAGCTACACGGTGGTTTTTTATCCATTTAGGTAGCCACTTTAGCTGATCCCCCATAAGACGCAGATTCTCTCTATCTACAGCTGTGAATACACCCCAAGGATATATATACTGCCCCCCTACCTTTACTGCTCTTGTTAGTTTATTCGGA
>NW_013571652.1:6596-7086 GCF_000499745.2 Eimeria mitis | reverse complement strand
GTTTAGGGTTTAGGGTTTGTGTATGTTAGTGATAAGCGACGACAGCGACAGCGTGGTGTTTGGTGCTTCTTCTGTTTATCGAAATTTTTTTATTTCATCGAAAACAGTTGAAGTTTATACAAAAAAAAATATAAAAAAAATATTAAGTTTTAGTCAGCAGCAGCTTGTTGCTCTCGCATTGCTTCTAGGTATTTTATTTGCTGCTGCTGCTGCTGCTCCTGCTGCTGCTGCTGCTGCTGCTGGTGTTTGGTGTTGGTGTTGGTGTTGGTGTTGGTGTTGCTGCTGCTGATGGGTGTGGTTATGGTTGTGGTGATGGTGGTGCTGCTGTTGCTGCTGCTGTTGCTGCTGTTGCTGCTGTTGCTGCTAATGTTGCTGCTAATGTTGCTGCTGCTGTTGCTGCTGCTGCTGCTGTTGCTGCTGTTGCTGCTATTACTGCTGCTGCTGATGATGATGGCGATTGTGGTGGTGCTCGTTGTGGCGGTGGTGGTTA
>NW_013571652.1:6297-6423 GCF_000499745.2 Eimeria mitis | reverse complement strand
CTGCTGCTGCTGCTGCTGCTGCTGCTGCAGGGTGCGACTACACTGTGGGTGTGCGCGGGGTGGGCCCCGTGAACGCAGTTGAAATAATAAAAAACTTTTCTTCGATTGAGGAGCTCGCGGAGTTTA
>NW_013571652.1:6045-6197 GCF_000499745.2 Eimeria mitis | reverse complement strand
CTGCTGCTGCTGCTGCTGCTGCTGCTGCTGCTGCTGCTGCTGCTGCTGCTGCTGTTGCTGTTGCTGCTGCACCTCTTCCGCTGCCTGTTCTGCTTCTACATCACCACATGTTTCTCCTGTTTCTCGTGCTGCTGCTGCTACTGCTGCTGCTG
>NW_013571652.1:5580-5945 GCF_000499745.2 Eimeria mitis | reverse complement strand
TCGCTCACTGTCTTACGAAGAGAGATAAAGGTATCTACACATTCTTTAAATTCTGCTGCTGCTGCTGCTGCTGCTGCTGCTGCTGCTGCTGCTTGTGCTGCAGCTTCTGTGGCGACCCCACCGAGCTCTGCTGCAACAAACGAAGGACAAACAGTGCTGTCTCTTCCCCCTTCAGCAGCAGCAGCAGCAGCTGCTGCTGCTGCAGCAGCAGCAGCAGCAGCAGCAGCAGCAGGGGCTGAGGGAGAAGCAGCAGCAGCCTCAACAGCACCCCATACAGACAGACGGGGGGGGAGGCTGTGCATGCGTCGTTTGCTGCTTCTGCATGCAAGCCCCGATTCTTTCATTTGCTGCTGCTGCTGCTGCTG
>NW_013571652.1:4458-4984 GCF_000499745.2 Eimeria mitis | reverse complement strand
GCTGCTGCTGCTGCTGCTGCTGCTGCTGCTGCTGCTGCTGTATTGTTCAGGAGAGAAAAGATATATGTAATGAAGCTGCTGCTGCAGCAGAATACTAAACAAAAAAAGAAAAAAAATAAAAAAAAAAAGAAAATAGAGAAACTGCTGCTGCACGCGATACACAGACCGCCGCCACAGATCCCCTGCATGCACCGAGGGTTTAGGGTTTAGGGTTTAGGGTTTAGGGTTTAGGGTTTTTGTGTGTGTGTTTATATCTACCAAACAGAAATATATTTATATATTTATTTTATTTTTTTATTTTATTTTTTTTATTTTTTTTTTCTTCTCTGTTAGTGGCTATCTAATGATATATGCTGCACCAGGCCTAGGTGTCAGTTAGGGTTTAGGGTTTAGGGTTTAGGGTTTAGGGTTTAGGGTTTAGGGTTTAGGGTTTACACAGTTTATAGTGCTGGTGTTTCTGTCTCTCATATTATAGATAAAGGAGAATAAAAGGCAGCAGAGACAGAAGAAATATATATATATTTAC
>NW_013571652.1:4123-4358 GCF_000499745.2 Eimeria mitis | reverse complement strand
AGCAGCAGCAGCAGCAGCAGCAGCAACAGCAGCAGCAGCAACAACAGCAGCAGCAGCAGCAACAGCAGCAGCAGAAAGGCCTTGGGGGCCCGGTTGGTTGCACAAACAGCAGCAGCAGTAACAGCAGCAGCAGCAGCAGCAGCAGCAGCAGCAGCAGCAACACCCACACAAGGGGTGCGGCTGCAGCGCAGCAAACCCCCCTTAGGGAGCCCATCGCCTGTGAAGAGCCTTTACC
>NW_013571652.1:3462-4023 GCF_000499745.2 Eimeria mitis | reverse complement strand
TAGAAAGCGAATGAGCTTCTCTAGTGTAAGCTGCAGCTGCAGCAGCACGGGGTTGTTTATGTGGGGGTTGTTGCTGCGGAGACAAACAAAAGAACAGAGACAGTACACGTCAGCAGCAGACAGACCAGCCTCGCTTGCTGCTGCACACAGACGCGCATGCAAATCTAAAAGCTCCTGCTGCTGCTGCTGCTGCTGCTGCTCCTGCTGCTGCTGCTGGTGGTGGTGGTGCGGCTGTTCTTGCTGCTGCTGGTGTTGGTGCTGGTGCTGCTGTTCTTGCTGCTGCTGCTGCTGCTGCTGCAGCTGCTGGATTTGTCTGGCTAGGGAGACAGCTGTAAGGACTGCGCGGTGTTGCTTCTTCAGCAGCTCTAGCGAAAGGAAAGGTGTAGCTTTATCTTGCTGCTTCTGCTGCTGCTGCTGCTGCTGCTGCTGTTGCTGCTGCTGCTGCTGCTGCTGGTGTGTCTCCTGTTTGCTGCAGCCACCGGGAGAAGCCGAATCATCATCATCATCAGCAGCAGCAGCAGCAGCAGGAGAGGAGACAGCAGCAGCAGCAGCAGCAGCAGG
>NW_013571652.1:2850-3362 GCF_000499745.2 Eimeria mitis | reverse complement strand
GCTGCTGCTGCTGCTGTTGCTGCTGCTGCTGTTGCTGCTGCTGCTGCTGCTGCTGCTGCTGCTGCTGGTGCTGGTGGTGGTGGTGGTGTGTGTGGTTTTATGTGCCCATAGAAAGCGAATGAGCTTCTCTAGTGTAAGCTGCAGCTGCAGCAGCACGGGGTTGTTTATGTGGGGGTTGCTGCTGCGGAGACAAACAAAAGAACAGAGACAGTACACGTCAGCAGCAGACAAACCAGCCTCGCTTGCTGCTGCACACAAACGCGCATGCAAATCTAAAATATCCTCCTGCTGCTGCTGCTGCTGCTGCTCCTGCTGCTGCTGCTGCTGCTGGTGCTGCTGCTGTTCTTGCTGCTGCTGGTGCTGGTGCTGCTGTTGCTGCTGTTCTTGCTGGTTCTGCTGCTGCTGCTGCTGCTGCTGCAGCTGCTGGATTTGTCTGGCTAGGGAGACAGCTGTAAGGACAGCGCGGTGTTGCTTCTTCAGCAGCTCTAGCGAGAGGAACGGCGTAGCTTTAT
>NW_013571652.1:1755-2079 GCF_000499745.2 Eimeria mitis | reverse complement strand
CTTGCTGCTGCTGCTGGGGGGGGTGGGGGTGGTGGGGGTGGTGGGGATGCTGCTGCTGCTGTCAGGAGCGCTGTTGCTGTTGCTGCTGCTCTGCTCCTTCTGTTCCTTCTCCTGCTGCTGCTGCTGTTGCTGCTGCTGCTGCTGCTGCTGCTGCTGCTGCATAGCTGCTAGCTGCTGATGAGAGAGAGAGAAGTGAGGGTCTAGATAGAATGTATCTGTTGTGCTTCTGCTGCTGTGGTGGGGCGGGATGAGGAGACAGTCAAAGTTCTCCTCTACACTCACAACTGGGTTCAGCTTGTCTAAATATACAAAACCAGAGAAATC
>NW_013571652.1:375-475 GCF_000499745.2 Eimeria mitis | reverse complement strand
TTGTTGCTGCTGCTGCTGTTGCTGCTGCTGTTGCAGGCAGAACTGCTGTGGTTGAAGCAGCAGCTGCTGCTGGAGCTGCTGCTGCTGCTGCAGCAGCAGC
>NW_013571652.1:0-252 GCF_000499745.2 Eimeria mitis | reverse complement strand
AAAAAAAAAAAAAAAAAAAAAAAAAAAAAAAAAAAAAAAAAAACAGAGACAGAAAGAAAGAGATAAGCCCCAGTCTACACTAACATAGAGAGAGAAGGGGGGCCCCCATACCAGCAGCAACTGTCTCCTTTTTCTCTTTTGGTTTACAACCCCACCCCCAAATAAAACAAACTAAAACAAAACTTATATAAACACCGAGGGGGCCCCCCTGTGGGGCCCCAGGGCCCCCCGGGGGCCCCCCACTGGGGGGCC
>NW_013571651.1:5007-5622 GCF_000499745.2 Eimeria mitis | reverse complement strand
GCTGCTGCTGCTGCACCTCCTTTATGTCAGCAGCAAGCTGCAGCACCGCAGCAGCAACTGTCTGTCCCCCACATGCGCACACAGTCAGGGGTTGCAGCTGTTGCAGCAGCTGCTGCTGCTGCTGTTGCTGCTGCTGTTGCTGCTGCTGTTGCTGTTGCTGCTGCTGCAGCAGCAAGCGACGCATCTGCTCAGTTACTGCTGCTGCCTGCTGCAGCTGCTGCTCCTTCTCCTCCCGCTGCTGCTGCGGTGTTCTTGCTGCAGCAAAGCCATTGTCTATGTGTGTTGTTTCTGCTGCTGCTGCTGCTGTTGTTGGATCAGGTGCATCGCGCCAGTCCCCTTCTGCTGCAGTTGCTGCTGCTGTTGCTGCTGTTGCTGCAGCAGCAGCAGCTGCTGCTGCTGCTGCTGCACCCGCACTCAGAGAACCCACACGGTGAAATGCTTCTGCTGCTCCTTTGCTGCTGCAGTGCCGCACCAGGGGGTCGGAGACGGCCTCCTCCCCCTGCAGCAGCCCCTCGTCTTGCTGCAGCCCATCAGCAGCAGCAGCAGCAGCAGCAGCAGCAGCAGCAGCGGGAGCAACAGTTGCTGGCGGGGGGGGTGGGGGTGCTGCTGCTGCTG
>NW_013571651.1:1148-1360 GCF_000499745.2 Eimeria mitis | reverse complement strand
TTTTTTTTTTTTTTTTTTTTTTTTTTATGTTTATTTTTTCTTTGTTTCATGTTGTGTGTGTGTATCTTTTATCTCTGCGTTTTTTGTTTATATATGTCTCCTTTGTTGTTTGTCTCTGTCTCAATATATTACTATTAAAATATTAATTTATTTCTTTTTTTTCTGTCTCTTTTGTTTGTCTCTTTCTCTCTATCCTCCTGTGTATATTTTTA
>NW_013571651.1:0-1061 GCF_000499745.2 Eimeria mitis | reverse complement strand
AAAAAAAAAAAAAAAAAAAAAAAAAAAAAAAAAAAAAAAAAAAAATATATTTATGTGTGTGTGTGTGTGTGTATATATATACACAGACAAGGCTAGGTATTCGTCGTTGTCTGCTGCAGCACGACGACAGTCTGCGTGGGGTGTATAGGCAGCTCCGCCTCTCTCACAGCTTTGGCTTCGAGGAGGAGACGCTGCGTCTCCTCCGTGCAGTAGCACAGCATGCACACCAACAAATACAACGCGCCATAGTCAGAACACACAACCCCACCACATAAACACACACACAACCCCACCACATAAACACACACACAACCCCACCACATAAACACACACACACACACTACCCCACCACATAAACGCACACACACACACTCACAACCCCACCACATAAACACACACAGCCTTCAGGGGTCATTTGGGGGCCCCTAGGATTGCAGCAGTTGCTGCTGGTGCTGCAGCAGCTGCAGCAGTTGCAGCAGCATGTGCTGTTGCTGTTGCTGCTGCTGTGCTGCAGCGGCGAGCAGCAGAAGGGGAGACAGCAGCAAGGGGCCAGGTGCAGCGGCTGGAGGAGGAGATCGCCAAAACCCTCAAACGGGTGAGCTCCTCTCCTCAGTGCTTCTGGGGTGTACGTACACCTCAGCTGTCTCCTGTCTCCTTTCTCTCTCTTACTTACTACTCTGTAGCGACACAGATGCAGCAGCTGCTGCAGCAGATGCAGCAGCAGCTACTGCAGCAGATGTAGCAGCTGCTGCTGCAGCAGATGTAGCAGCAGCTGCAGCAGCAGCTGCAGCAGCAGCTGCAGCAGCAAGCGACAAAAGCAGATACCAGACAACCCCACCCATTGCAACACCAAAAGCACGCAACACCACCCCCCCGCCCAAGGCCTGGTTTAGGGTTTAGGGTTTAGGGTTTAGGGTTTAGGGTTTGTGGGGTGTGTTGGCAGGCAGAGGAGGCGGGGCGGTTGGGGGAGACGACGCTGGCGGAGACCCTGAACCTGCGGGCCTCAACGCTGCAGCAGAAGCGTGTGTGTCTCCTCAGCAGCAGCAGCAGCAGCAGCAGCA
>NW_013571650.1:4879-6189 GCF_000499745.2 Eimeria mitis | reverse complement strand
GCTGACGGCGCGGCCAAACCCAACTCCGTGATTGTTAATGGCGGTTGTGCAGAAAGGCGCAGAACCTGCACTTCACGGTGCAGGTACTGAGCATGACAAGCGAACGCAGACGACGTACGGCACATATATACCAAATTCTACTGTTTGTCACGGGTATGGGTAGGTTCGCGTTTCCGGCATCTGGGTGGCACTTATGGATGTGCCCGTGCATGGGTGCAGATTTATGGAGTTGCAGCGCGATACGAAGTTGGAGCCCGGCTTACTTGAACCCCGCTCACCTTTGGTACCTACTGCAGCCGGATGTTTTGTCGCTCTTGAGTCTGCCGGAGGGACAGAGTCCGGCATTGCAAGCGATATCACTGGAGCGGTGAGGGAATCTATGCGCATCGCGACACGTGGTTTGACGTGCCAGCGTGTACGCGGTGATTTGTGCCAAATGTTTCGACGTACTGATATCCAGCCAGTTGTGTATGATGGGGCCTGTTCTCCGGCGATTGGCAATCGGGCGGGCGACAGGCGATGGCGCGGGACGGCGCCCCCAAGACGAAGCGTGCCAGTACTTACTTGCGAAAAATATTGCGATGCCCGTTCACTGTGCAGCTGTTGAGTAATACAAAGGAAAGCAGGACCCGCAGGGCATATAGGGGATACCTGTTTGGCGATAATAGTCAAGCTATTTTGTGTTCGGAGTTGTTTGATGTGAGTAGTTAGGCTGTATTGGGTGTTCGATAGGGCAATTTGTGGATATGTCGGTAGTAATATTCTTTGCTTGGAAGAAGAGAGGTTGAAGTGGATGTTTCCTAGCTCAAACGCGCATACAGTTCATGCACCTGCGTACAGAGGCGGTACGCCAGTGCCTCGCTATGTTCGGCCCAACAAGTATGCGCATAGTTTTGCCGACAGTTGGAAATGCGCGCAGAGGTGAGCGGTGAGCAACGTAAGCAGCGGCTGTGAGGCGTGCTCAGGGCATGTGGCTGATGTGAGGCAATATTCTATGTCCATGTTATCGTGGCTGCAGTATTACGGCAGGTCATCTGTGCGTCCGGGGGCTCGCGAGTGTCCAAAAGAAAAAGTGCAGTGGCAGCGGCAATCTCATTTGCTTAGCACACGCATATATGTAAATTCGCGCTTCATGCATTTCGGTGGCAGGCATGGATGTGTATGCGCATGCATGCACATTTATCTAGTTGCACGTTGAGACGATGTAGAAGCTCGTTTTGTTTTGAGACCTTTCTTCTTTGGTTAGGAGCGGGGGGTGCTTCCGCGTCACGGCATGCACTTGAGAGACAGAGCCGGACATTGCAAACGAC
>NW_013571650.1:2342-4846 GCF_000499745.2 Eimeria mitis | reverse complement strand
TGGCGGAGTACGCTGTTGGAGGAAGCAGCGACTGCGCGATCATTTGTGTCAAGCACCTAGAAGTATTGACAGTCAGTTGTTCGAAAAGCTGCATGGATATGCAAGACGATATTCCCATCAATATACTCATTCATATTTATACACATGTACTGATACGCTGTGATTGCAAGAAGCACAAGCGCCATGAGCGCCGAGAACAGTTGAGCAGTCTGCACTCGTGTAGGGCAACGGCGTGGCAAGCGCTTCTCTCGCGTGGCGATCGTCCGACGTCTTGGCAAAAACTGTACAAACACCAGGCAACCAGGAATCTCAACATGCGGTGGTTCAGAAGGCACTACAATTCGTGGCAAGTCTGAAGCACGCGAAGCCAATACATCTTATCGGCGCGTTTGTGGGTACTGTTTCTTTCAGGATGTATGAGAGCATAAATGGATGTGCATGTGCATGTGTGCACATTTGCGTCGGAGTGGGAGAAGAAGTGGGAGCTTATTTTGTTGTGACTGTGCTTGTATGTGGCACTCCCTGGGGCGTGGTGTTTCGGCGGTGGGGAGGGGTGTTTCTGCGCTGCGAAGTGCGCTTGTCAGACAGATGTGTAGATTACGGACAATTTCAGCGAATGCATAAGGCAGTGCATGGGTGGTGCAATACCTAGTTGGAGACTGCAGCGCCTCCGCGGTGATTTTTGCTAAGCGCTTAGTGGTATTGATTCACATTCCGCTTATGTATGATGGTAGTTGTTCTTCTGGGTACGGCAGTAGTGAAGGGCGAGCTGGTTTCGACGGCTTGGCCAGCCCAAACTGTGTAAATACTCATAACACCTGGACGAAAGGACGCTGCACTCGTAGCTCACTGTGGTACTGTTGCGTAATACAGAGTAGGGCGGCGTCCGTAACTTAGATAGGGTGTCTGTTTCGGCAAGGTCTTTCAGGCTGTCCTTGGTTCGGAGTAGCTACAGCTTATGAAGATGTAACCGATACGCGTCCACCGAGATAGGTAGCCAAAGCAAGCGGTAGACAGGTCTTCAGTCTGTACGGATGTGATATTTGCCGTACGCCTTGAATCTGCTCGATTCCACGCCCGCTGTGTGGCGAATGCCTTTCTTTCATTGCGATTGCTTGCTGCTTTGTCCAGACATCATGCATATGATAAGGACACAAATTCACGAAGAATGAAGGCACTCAACAATTAAGAGAGTTCATAGCAAGTCTCCCGTGGGCGAAGCATATTCATCTTCTCAGGGCGCTCATTGGCACTAATACGGTTCAGCCTGTATGTGCATGGATGCAGATATACAGAGCTGGAGTGTGAGAAGATGTGGGAGCTCGCCTTTCTTTATTGGTGCTCTTCTATAGTATTTACTGGGGCGGCGTATGTTGGCACTGCGTTACACAGTTTGCGAGACAGAGTCCGACCCTGCAAACGATCTGCGTGAATTTGTGGGCGAGTACACGTGCAGCGAAATACGCGGGTACAGACAGTGGCGACTACAGGGTTGCTTAGCAAACGCTCAGCAATAGTAGCATCCAGTGCAATTTTGTATGATTGCAGATGTGCTACGTAGAAGCAGGCTCGCGACGGGCGAGCTTCGTTCAACGGCACGACCTACACGAGTGGTCTAAATACCCACTGCGCCGGCGCAGTGGGACCTGCCTCTCATTGCGTAGCTATTGGGCGAGATAAATGCAAGCGACGCCGACAGCGCAAACTGGTTTAACTGGTTCGACGAGATCAGTGAACCTACGCTGTGCTTTATGGAGAGGATATTAATGAATGGGGCATTGATTGTTGTTCAAGCTCGGCACCTCACGGCACGGTGATTAATTAACTCCGACGCAGTAGGCAGGAACACAACTCAGGTCCTTTTCTTGTATTTGTAGGTGGTGCTTCCTGTACACCTTGAATATTTGCGATTCAGAGTGGTCTTCCAACAGAAAGCTATTCGAAAAGTGTGCAGCATGGAGCCACCCGCGCTGTCTTGCAGATACTATTAAGGTTCTGTTTCATGTGCGTGGCCTGGGTGAACCCAGCTCCATTTTCGATAGAGGAATACAAAGTATATGCCGAAGAGGTAGGGGCCGTGCGGATGTGAGCACAATGGGCATCTGGACTTTGTGTGCGCTTGCGGATACGGCCGCAATGCGGCGAAACCTTTTCTTGTGTTACGATCGCTCGGTGGTTTGCGCAGAATGTGCGCCCCTAAAAATGATGGCGTTTTTTTCGCGACAGTCGCGGACACTGTTACGGCTCAGCCATTGTGTGTGCGGGCATGGCAGCTTGTTTGCACGCGTTCAGACGCGCGGAGTTGCGATGCAGGAAGAAACGGGCGCCCGTTTTGCCTTAGCATCGCTCTTCCCTTGCATCGACTGCGACAGAATGTTTCGCTGTCGCTCTATATGCCTGGGAAAAGGGTTTTGGGAAAACGCACGGCATCACGGAACCCGTGGCGGAGTATGGGTCTAGCGCAATACGTGCTAGGAGGCAGCAAAGAATACAAGGTAACTTGC
>NW_013571650.1:0-2247 GCF_000499745.2 Eimeria mitis | reverse complement strand
CGACGACGCGTGCAACTAGACCTGTGCAAATGCACATCCCTGTTATGCGGAAGACCGCAAAAGCCGTAGCCCACTGTGCAGTAGTCGGATAGCAGGAGAGAAAGCGAAAACCGTGGTACAAGCTAGTGCCTTTCGTCTGCCAAGATTCGTCAAGGTTGTCTGCGTTTGGAAGAAGTACAATTTGTGAATGTATCGCACATTTTCGTTCGAAGTCGGCATAACACGGCAAAGCATCCACAGCATGTTAACACTGGAGAGGGTGGCAAGGGGGCACAGACCGCCTTCCTGGTTGCACGTGGCGTTTCACGTAGGTGTTGAGCATTTTTGATTATCGTTCATCTCCCAAGAAGAAAAAGCAGTTCCAGTAGAACACATAATGCAGCCAGCTTCACCTTTCTGCATTTCGTATATGGCCTGCACGTGTTTTGCTTACCCTTGTTGAAATCCGTTCCGTCTGCTGAAATAGGAGTATGCGGTATTTGGCGCAGACATAGGGAATGTGCGTGTGTGAGCACCGTGCCGTTATGCAGCTTGTGAGCGCGCACCTTCTGCTGCAGTGAGCTCATTCTTTTTCTGGCGTTGCGATTGATTAGTATTCTGGCCAGAGCGAGCCGTTGTTGCATGGTTGCGAAACGCTAAGCAAAGCTTCTTTAGCAAGGCTGAAGCACGCGAAGAGAATGCTGTATGCGTGGAGTTTTGATTACCGTTACATTTAAACTGGTATAGCAGCGGGCACAAATAAGTATATACGCACGCGTGCAGCTCTATGCAGTTGCAGTGCGAGAAGACGTTGGAGCTTGTCTTTACTAGGCCGTGCTCAGTGCTAGTGTTTAGTGGGGAGGCGCGATTCCGCTTTGCTAGATGGGCTTGCGAGACAGATTCTAACACTACAAACGACCTGCCTAAATTGATGAGGCAGTATATCTGCATCGCAGTATGTGGGAGGTAAAACGAGGTCGCGGCGACCACCCGCTTGTTTCTGCCGAACGAACCACCGCGCAAGCCTTGCTCTGAATAGTGGTACTACTTTAGCAGTATTTTGCAGAGAGGTAAAGGCTGCGCATGTGTGAGCATCGTGTCACGATTGACATTGTGTGCGCGTTCACGGCCGAGGTAGGCAAAGCTTCCTCTGGGGTCAGGATCGCGCGCTGTCTTGTGCAGGACGTACGCGCCTAGAAGGATCTTATAATATTGGAGATGGTCGCGGATACTGTTTGATTTCATGCATTGTGATTTTCGCCGTAGGACCGTACGTGCATGTCTGCGAGTCGATGGCGTTGCAGTGCAGGAAGTGGTAAGAGTTTGCTTTGGCTTAGCAGTGCTCTTGTTTTGTGTCTAGTGGAGCAGACTGCTTTGGCGTTGCGGCATGCACTTGCGCGAGAGGTCCTGCTAGGCATGTGCGCATGCTTCTCGTACATTTGCTAAGCTCTTTCTCGGGCCGGGATATTCACAATTCATGGACTTCATATATTTTGGTGCGCACTCGGCAGCTCACGGCAAAGCGCTCATAAGCAACGGGAGGCAAGCGGTCGGTCAGCATGCGCATCATGTTTCCTGCACGTCCTGAACAGTGTTGACAGCCGATGGGTTGTCAACAAGGAGCGAGTCGGCATGAACCCCCCAACACCCAGGTGCAGCCTTTCGCAGGTAGGATGTTGCCTGTGGTTGGTTCACAGTGGTCGAGCTCAGCTCCCCCTGCAGACAGGAGCGTGCGCACTCTTTCACAATGGTTAGCTCGTCGTGTGCCTGTTGGGTAGGACAAAAGAAAGCGGAAACCGTAGCGCAACCTGTGTGTTTGTGTTCGGAGTGTTGCGTTGTGGGTAGCCTGTGGGTAGCTCGGCTGCTTTGAGTTTGACATAGAGCAGCTTGCGGTTGTTTGCCAGATATTCTTCTCGTGACAGAAGGCCTGTTGAATTGAGTGTTTTTTGCCTCCGAAGCGCGTGCATATCGTGCGCCTTCCTACAGAGGCGGTGTGGCAGTGCCGTTTTGGGTTCCAGCCGGGCTCACGTCGGCCCAGAAAGTATGCGCCCAGTTTTAGCGACAGGTGCGGAGGTGCGGGAACGTCAGCTGTGAGCCATGTGCGGAGCATGCGTCTGGTGTGGGCCGTCATTCTGCGTGCATGCGATCGCCCGCGCATCGTTGGGGCACGTTAGGTGCGCGTCCAGGTGCTCGGAAGTTTCCAAAAGGAAAATGTGAACCGTCTAGGGTCGCGGGTTATTGCGTTGTCCCAATGGTGCAATGCTTGCC
>NW_013571649.1:23226-23495 GCF_000499745.2 Eimeria mitis | reverse complement strand
ATATGTATATATATATATATATATATATGTATGTATATGTATTTTATATTGTGTGTTTGTGTTATAGATATAAATACCTATCACCTAGCAATAGACGCTGTGTTTGGGTTTGGGTTTAGGGGGCCCCCAAGGGCCCCCTATTCGTTGCTGCTGCAGCAGCTAAGCAGCAGCAAGCTGCCTGTCTTTGCTGTTGATGTTCCTTCGGGCTGGGGTGTAGATGAGGGTAAGAAGGAGATTAAATTATAATTTAATTTATTATTTTATTTTAT
>NW_013571649.1:21748-22626 GCF_000499745.2 Eimeria mitis | reverse complement strand
TTTTTTTTGTTTTTTTTTTTTTTGTTTGCTTGTCTCCGTTTGTTTATTCTTTATCTCTTTTCTCTACCTTTATTTATTTATTTATTTATTAATATATCCCCGTTTATTATTTATATTTATTTATTTATTTATTTATTTATTTATTTATTATTTGTATACTTTCTTTTGTCTCCTTTTTATTTAATTTGCCTCCACACGATACACAACAAACATCTGTCTCTATCTACTCTTTATTTAATTAATTAGTTAATATATTTATATATTTATATATTTATCTATATCTACATATATTTACTATTTACTATATTTATTTATATATTTATTTATATATTTATTTAGTTATATATTTATATAGGCCCCTCTGTCTCTTCTTTTTCTCTGTCTCCTGCTGCTTTCTGTGTATATACTAAAGACACGGATTAGATAAGGAGATAATAGAGAGATATACAATAAACACCTACATCTATTTACTATTTATTTATTTATTTATTTATTTATTTATTTGTTTATTTATTTATTTATTTATTTATATAGGCCCCTCTGTCTCTTCTTTTTCTCTGCCTCCTGCTGCTCTTTGTGCACACAGATAGAAAAGGAAATAATAGAGATATACAATAAACACCTACATCTATTTACTATAAATAAATAAATAAATAAATAAATAAATATTTATATATATATATATATATATTTATTTATTTATTTATTTATATAGGCCCCTCTGTCTCTTCTTTTTCTCTGTCTCCTGCTGCTGTGATATCTTTATCGGCCCCAAAGAAATGCACATCGACGTTTAAAGGAATTCATTTCTTAGGGGGGAGATTCATACCCAGGTATTTATTTTTTTTATTTTTTTTTGTTTTTTTGTTTTTTTTTGT
>NW_013571649.1:20589-21648 GCF_000499745.2 Eimeria mitis | reverse complement strand
CTTTATCGGCCCCAAAGAAATGCACATCGACGTTTAAAGGAATTCATTTCTTAGGGGGGAGATTCATACCTAGGTATTTATTTTTTTTATTTTTTTTTTATTTTTTTATTTTTTTTGTTTTTTTTTGTTTTTTTTCTCTCCTTTTTGTCTCCTTTTTGTCTCCTTTTGTCTCTTTTTTGTCTCCTTTTGTCTTCTTTTGTTTCTTTCTTTTTTTCTCTTTCTTTGTCTCTTTTTCTGTCTCTGTTTTTCTGTCTAAGGAGATTCATACCTAGGTATTTATTTTGTTTTTTTTTGTCTCCTTTTTGTTTCCTTTTTGTCTCCTTTTTGTCTCCTTTTGTCTCCTTCTTTGTCTTGTGTTGTGTCTGTCTTTGTTTCTGTGTTTTTTTCTCTTTTTTTGTCTCTTTTTCTGTCTCTGTTTGTTTTTTTTAAGGAGGAGATTCATACATAGGTATTTCTTTTGTCTCTTTTTGTCTCCTTTTTGTCTCCTTTGTCGTTTTCTTTTGTCTTTGTCTTTATTTCCTTTCATTTGTTTGTTTATCTGTCTCTCTCTTTTTTATTTATATTCATTTGTTTTTTCTCTGTCTCTGTGTTAATGCATTTCTGCTTTTGTTTGTCTTTGTCTCCTGTGCTTAAACCCTAAACCCTAAACCCTAAACCCTAGATATTGTTTTTGGGTGTACGCAGCTGGTTGAAGGAAAAGTATGGCCTCGTGCTGCCGGATTACCCAGGTACCTTAAACCCTAAACCCTAGCCCTAAACCCTAAACCCTAGCCCTAAACCCTAAACCCTAGCCCTAAACCCTAAACCCTAGCACTAAACTCTAAACCCTCAACCCTAACACTAAACCCTAAGCCCTAGCATTAAACCCTAAACCCTCAACCCTAGCTCTAAACCCTAAACCCTAGCTCTAAAACCTAAACCCTAGCGCTAAACCCTAAACCCTAGCTCTAAACCCTAAACCCTAACTTTGTGTTTTCTTAGGGACATCTCCTATCGTCCGCCTGTCAAGCCCTCCAGACCCTAAACCCTAAACCCTAAACCCTGAGGGTTTATGCACGG
>NW_013571649.1:20235-20500 GCF_000499745.2 Eimeria mitis | reverse complement strand
GAAAGGCGCTACAAACGGCAGCAGAAATAAACTGCATCTGCTGCAGAGACAAATCAGACAACACCGACGGGTCCTGCAGCAACACGCAAACCCTAAACCCTAAACCCTAAACCCTAAAAACCCTCAAGAAGCCCTTTCGGGTTATTACATTCTTCTCTGTCTCCGTGATTTAGGGTTTAGGGTTTACAGCTCTAACCAGAAAACCCTCCTTCTCTGTGTTTTTAGGGTTTAGGGTTTACACCAGTTAGCTACACCCAGGCCCTAA
>NW_013571649.1:18191-20135 GCF_000499745.2 Eimeria mitis | reverse complement strand
CCTTTTTGTCTCCTTTTGTCTCTTTTTTGTCTCCTTTTGTCTTCTTTTGTTTCTTTCTTTTTTTCTCTTTTTTTGTCTCTTTTTCTGTCTCTGTTTTTCTGTTTAAGGAGATTCATACCTAGGTATTTACTTTTTCTCTTTTTGTCTCCTTTTTGTCTCCTTTTTGTCTCCCTTTTCTTTTTCTTTTGTCTTTGTCTTTATTTCCTTTCATTTGTTTGTTTATCTGTCTCTCTCTTTTTTATTTATATTCATTTGTTTTTTCTCTGTCTCTGTGTTAATGCATTTCTGCTTTTGTTTGTCTTTGTCTCCTGTGCTTAAACCCTAAACCCTAAACCCTAAACCCTAAACCCTAAACCCTAGATATTGTTTTTGGGTGTACGCAGCTGGTTGAAGGAAAAGTATGGCCTCGTGCTGCCGGATTACCCAGGTACCCTAAACCCTAAACCCTAGCTCTAAACCCTAAACCCTAGCCCTAAACCCTAAACCCTAGCCCTAAACCCTGAACCCTAGCCCTAAACCCTAAACCCCCTAGCACTAAACCCTGAACCCTCAACCCTGACACTAAACCCTAAACCCTCAACCCTAGCTCTAAACCCTAAACCCTAGCTCTAAAACCTAAACCCTAGCGCAAAACCCTAAACCCTAGCGCTAAACCCTAAACCCTAACTTTGTGGTTTCTTAGGGACATCTCCTATCGTCCGCCTGTCGAGCCCCCCAGACCCTAAACCCTAAACGCTGAGGGTTTATGCACGAGGTTTGTTAAGCCGTAAGCCGTAAACCCTAAACCCTCAACAACAGAAACCCTCTAGGGTTTAGGGTTTAGGGTTTAGGGTTTACTTTGAACGGACTTGTACTGGAAAGGCGCTACAAACGGCAGCAGAAATAAACTGCATCTGCTGCAGAGACAAATCAGACAACACCGACGGATCCTGCAGCAACACGCAAACCCTAAACCCTAAACCCTAAACCCTAAACCCTCAAGAAGCCCTTTCGGGTTATTACATTCCTCTCTGTCTTCGTGATTTAGGGTTTAGGGTTTACAGCTCTAACCAGAAAGCCCTCCTTCTCTGTTTTTTTAGGGTTTAGGGTTTACACCAGTTAGCTACACCCAGGCCCTAGACCCAAACCCTAAACCCTAAACCCTAAACCCTAAACCCTTACAGAGACAGTTGGTGGTGGCGTGAATAAGAAACGGAGGGTAAGAGAAAATTTATTTAAACCCTTTTGTTGGTATCGATCCATTATGCTCACATCAGCAGAAGGAAGGGGGCCCCCCCCTTGCTGCAGCAACGACAGCAGCGCTTCCTCGTGCTTCCTGCACACAGCAGCAGCAGCAGCAGCAGCAGCAGCAGACAACAGCAGCAGCAATAAGACACAGTAGCAGCAGCAAAAGCAGCAGCAGCAGCAGCTGCTGCTGCTGCAGCAATGAGGGAAATAAATATAGGCGACCAGAACCAGCTAGGGTTTAGGGTTTAGGGTTTAGGGTTTAGGGTTTAGGGTTACCAGCGCCAGCCTTCATCTGTCTGCGTGATGTCTTGAGGGTTTAGCCAGAGGGAGAGGTCCCTATACACCTGAATAAAACAGAGACAAGCCGAGCTCACAGTAAATATATAAAAATAAAATAAAATAAAATAAAATATAAAAATAATAATAAAATAACAATAGTGATAGCGCCAATGGAAATACTAAAGTTGCAGCAGCAACAGCAGCAACAGCAGCAACAGCAGCAGCAGCAGCAGCACTGCAGGCGGCAGCAGCAACAGCAGCAGAAACAGCATCCGCAACAGCAACAGCAGTAGCAGCAGCAGCAGCAGCAACAGTACCAGCAACAGCAGCAACAACAGCAGTATCAGCAACAGAAGCAGCAACACCAGCAGCAGCACCAGCACAAGCACCAGCAGCGGCAGCAGCAGCAGCACCAGCAGCACCAGCAGCACCACCACC
>NW_013571649.1:15821-16462 GCF_000499745.2 Eimeria mitis | reverse complement strand
CCCCACCAAAGGGGCCCCCGCAGGGGGCCCCCCCCGCCAGAGGGGCCCCCGTACTAGAGGGGCCCCCCACCAGAGGGGCCCCCGTAGGGGGGCCCCCTATGAGAGGGGCCCCCTGGGTAGGGGCCCCCTGACGGTGAGCCCCCTTAAGAGAGGAAACCAGGAGAGGGGCCCCCTTGGGGGCCCCAGGGGGGGCCCCCAGGGGGGCCCCTACCCGGGGGGCTCCCTCTCGGGGGCCCCTTTGTTTGTATTGTATTTGTTTGAGGGCCCATCTAAGACAATGCGGAATGTGGGCGGAGGTATGGGTACGGAGACAAAGGGGCCCCCCCCCTTGTTGCTGTATATATTGTTGTATATTATTATTTATATTATTATTAATATTATTTATATTATTATTATTATTTATTTTATTTATTTTATTAGTTTTATTATTTTTATTTGTTGATAGATAGAAAGTTTGTTGGGGGGTTCTTGCTGGGTGGTTGGGGGGTATATGAAGGAAACTAAAATTTATATCAGCAGATAAAAGCGGAGATAAATTATAAAAAGCAGCAACAGAAGAACCATCAGAATATAAATATATTTCGTCAGGCAACACAGACTCATCATCGTAAGAAATGCCAGCGTCCTGCTGCTGCTGCTGC
>NW_013571649.1:14780-14866 GCF_000499745.2 Eimeria mitis | reverse complement strand
GCTGCTGCTGCTGCTGCTGCTGCTGTTGCTGCTGCTGCTGCTGCTGCTGCTGTTGCTGCTGCTGCTGGTGAGTGAGGAAGTGTATA
>NW_013571649.1:14045-14680 GCF_000499745.2 Eimeria mitis | reverse complement strand
TTGTTGTGGTGATGCTGCTGCTGCTGCTGGTTCTGCTGCTGCTGCTGATTCTGCTGCTGCTGCTGCTGCTCTTGCTCCTGCTGCTGCAGTACCAACTCCTCCTATTGCTGCAGGCTGTTCATAAGGAGGCCGCCCCGCGATACTCCCTTTGCTTCTCCTGTTGCTGCTGCTGCTTCTGCTGCTGCTGCTGCTGCTGCTGCTGCTGCTGCTGCTACTGCTACGGAAGCGCATGCAAGGAAGCCCTAAAGGCGAGTGCAGGAAGGCCGTCGGGGCTGCTGACGCAGCGCTGCTGCATTGCTGCTGCTGCTGCTGCTGCTGCAGCTGCTGCTGCAGGGGCACACGGTATCCCACGGTTCGCTGCAGCAGCTGCTGCTGCTGCAGCAACAGGTGCAGCAGCAGGACCAACAGCCGCCATCTCTGGCTGCCGCGCATCTCCACCGCTGCTAAGAAACGTCATCATACCCCAGCATCTAAACCCTAAACCCTAAACCCTAAACCCTAAACCCTAAACCCTAAACCACGGAGGTGTCTGCACGCTGCAGGGTGTGTCTGTACACCGCAGCAGCGTCAAATACAATAAAACAAATCAAATTAAAAAACAAAACAAACACAGAAAGTGAAAAAGAATAAAGGAA
>NW_013571649.1:13179-13945 GCF_000499745.2 Eimeria mitis | reverse complement strand
TTGCTGCAGGCTGTTCATAAGGAGGCCGCCCCGCGATACTCCCTTTGCTTCTCCTGTTGCTGCTGCTGCTGCTGCTGCTGCTACTGCTACGGAAGCGCATGCAAGGATGCCCTAAAGGCGAATGCAGGAAGGCCGTCGGGGCTGCTGACGCAGCGCTGCTGCATTGCTGCTGCTGCTGCTGCTGCTGCTGCTGCTGCAGGGGCACACGGTATCCCACGGTTCGCTGCAGCAGCTGCTGCTGCTGCAGCAACAGGTGCAGCAGCAGAACCAACAGCCGCCATCTCTGGCTGCCGCGCATCTCCACCGCTGCTAAGAAACATCATCATACCCCAGCATCTAAACCCTAAACCCTAAACCGTAAACCCTAAACCCTAAACCCTAAACCACGGAGGTGTCTGCACGCTGCAGGGTGTGTCTGTACACCGCAGCAGCGTCAAATACAATAAAACAAATCAAATTAAAAAAGAAAACAAACACAGAAAGTGAAAAAGAATAAAGGAGAATAGAGCTCCTGGGGGGCCCCCGGGGGCCTCCTGGGGGGCCCCGACCTCCTGGGGGGCCCCCCTGTTGGTTGTATATGCAGCATTTGCTTATTTGTTTGTTTATTTGCGGCTGATTAACATTTTATTTATTTATTAATATTTTATTTTAATCTAAACAGAAATAATAAATGAATATATAATAACATTAATTCCTTCGTTTGTGTTGTTTTCTTTTGCTCGGCAGCTGCAGTGCATATCGATTGTCTCTATGCATCAGCAGAAAG
>NW_013571649.1:12882-13079 GCF_000499745.2 Eimeria mitis | reverse complement strand
TATATATATATATATATAGTAATCTCAGTGGTGGCATCGAGCTATCCAAGTCTCTTTAGGGTGTTTATAGTACCTTTGCTTGCTTATCTAATGCGAGCACAACACAGCTGCTGCCTATCTACTATTGTAGTTTATATTGTTTGTCTGTTAATAAATATAAATATATCTGCATCTTTCTTCGATCTGGATGCTCTTTA
>NW_013571649.1:10850-12782 GCF_000499745.2 Eimeria mitis | reverse complement strand
TATATATATATATATATAGTAATCTCAGTGGTGGCATCGAGCTATCCAAGTCTCTTTAGGGTGTTTATAGCACCTTTGCTTGCTTATCTAATGCGAGCACAACACAACTCCTGCCTATCTACTGTTGTAGTTTATATTGTTTGTCTGTTAATAAATATAAATATATTTGCATCTTTCTTCGATTTGGATGCTCTTTTGGCTTGGTTCTCGTAGCATGAGTTAGCGCAGGAGCCTGATAGCTTGCGTGTAAACCCTTGCAGCGAACGAAGCTTCGCTGAAGCCTGCATGCATGCATGCGTGGGGCTGGCTTGTGTTACCAGCCGCAGCCAGGTGCGCTGCAACCCCAGTTCTCGCTGCCTCCTCCCCGCATCACCCAGGCCCTGAGCTCAACGCCCGGGATGCCTAAAGACAGGGGGAGGAGGTCGGCTGCTCCTGTGAAACTCTTGCTTCTAGCTCTTTACCTACATTGCAGCTCGCCTCTGTCCTAGATAAAGGCCAGAGAACAAGTTTTATACTTGGTAGCACCGCATGGTTCATCCGGGCAGGTGCGGGCACAGGCCCAATCCCCCCACGGGTGAAATCAAGCACTGCTGAAAAAGCAGAAAACAAAATAAATAAAATTTACTTTATCCATCTGTTTATATTAAAATAAAACCCATCTCCTTTCCTAGACAAAATATCCCCCAAGTTTAGTTGTTCTCTTCAGCAGCTCGGAGGCTGAATATGCGCCGCTCACAGTGGGGGGGGGTGACGCACAGTCTGTAACCCCAGCAAAAAAAAAAATTATATTTCAGCATCCGATCCCGGGGAAAATGCATTCCCGCAAAAAAAAAATTCAAGAGAAATGCCTTCGGTTGTGCTGACCCTAAACCCTAAACCCTAAACCCTAAACCCTAAACGGTTGTGCTGTCCTACGCGCTACGGTGGGTGCCGTGATGCAGAGGCAGTAGAGGAGTTCTTAGTTGCGTAGACACACACTTAACCCTCGCCTACAAAACGCCGCAGAAGAATTTCAGTTACTGCTGGCCTCCTCCTTACTAGAAAGAGGTGCATGGCGATGGCGGCTACACTCAAGCAAAGGCTATATGCTCCCGGAGCACACCAGCTCCATGCAGGGCTTCCTGGATGTGCTGCGTGGCAGGTTTATGCAGAGCTATACAAGGCAGCAAGCAACTGAGAAAACGTAAGTAAGCGAAGCTGTCTATAGAGAGATGCACTGAGAAATACTAGTTCTTGGTGAACCAAAGCCCTCTGGTAGGCACGGAGCTACTCTATAGTTAGTTTACAGCGGGGCTTCCCGCCGTAGGCAGGGGATCAGTAACCCCCTGGGGTACGGAGAGGGAAAGGGGCGGTGAAGGAGTGGTAGTGGCTGAGATGATGGAGTAGGTTCAGAGAGGATTTAGGGTTTAGGGTTTTAGGGTTTAGGGTTTAGGGTTTAGGGTTTAGGGTTTAGGGTTTAGGTTTGCAGAGAAAGGGTAAAGGCCACGTCAAGAGTCTTAACCGAAAAGGAAGAAAGCGGGTCTGGGGATGATACTTGTTTGGAGCCCAAGAGGGAATTGAGTTGCATGCAGAAGAACTTATAGAAAACGGCAAAGGCAAATGTCAGCCATATACTACCGGCTCTGAACACAATCCCGTGCTCACAAAAAAAAAGGATAACAGGCGGCGCGTGTGCGTCGACGTCAAACCCATCAACAAAATTACTGTGAAACAGAAGCTTCAAGCCCCTGAACAAAATTACTGTGAAACAGAAGCTTCAAGCCCCTGAACAAAATTACTGTGAAACAAAAGCTTTCGATGCACAGGGTCGACGACACGGGCTTCGGCGGTATACTCAGCCTTTGTTGAGGTATTTTTGCAGCTCCCAGTTCACCCAGAGGACAGGCACATGACGGCACTCCTCATCAGCACTCGCAGGCTCCAGTAGACTTG
>NW_013571649.1:10112-10767 GCF_000499745.2 Eimeria mitis | reverse complement strand
ATATATATTTGCCTCGTGAATGCACCTGCTGAACTGCAGCGGTATGTCAATCACGGCTTACTGGGGCCAACCACTGATGTGTGGATGGTAATATACATCGATATTCTGCTTGTATTCAGCTGAAATATGCAGGAGGAGTTGTAGCACCTCTGGCGGGCGCTGTAACTACTATGTGAGAAGCAGTGGTTCGCGGAAGCGCAGATTTTTTTTTTTTTTTCAAAAAATATTTTTCTTAGGATTTCGTTTCCCTTCAGCAGGGGTTGAACAATATCCGGTTAAGATCGAGGAGATGCAGATGTGGCCGCTACAGCTTCAGAAGGTCCACTGGTTCGCCTCTGGCTACCCCAATTCAACTCCTATATTCGCTTGCCTTGCTGCCCCTCTAACTGAGATTTGTTAAGAAGGACCAGCAGTTGTTTTGGACGCAGAATGAGCAATGAGCACGCAGCCACCCAACACCTAATCAGGCACCTGACGCCATCGCCAGTGCTCTCATTCCCTGGTTTGTATAAACCCCTTTACCTCACGATTGATGCCAGCGACACCGCAGTTGGGCTTATGCTCTCTCAGGAAGCTAATGTAGTGCACTAGCACTACAATGCATTGCGGTAGATAACTAGCCTATTATAGAAACTAAAGATTCATATTGTGTAAA
>NW_013571649.1:9157-10012 GCF_000499745.2 Eimeria mitis | reverse complement strand
GTTAGCATAAAATTTAGACTAACAGCATGCTTCGCAGGCATTTGTATAGGCCGTAGCCAATACCTCACATGGAGAGACCAGAACATTTTCTTTATAAATTTGGTTCAAGTATCGACATAAAAACTTGATGTAACGAATTTACAGCTAGTTTTGTTACAAATAAGTCATTCTCGCTGTCCTTTATATCCTAGCCATACTGTTGGTTGTCACCGGTGCATTACAGCTAACGTCTCAAAAAAGCACCAACATCGGTGTCTGCTACTCACCTCGTTTCACAGAGAGTAAATAAAAGTATCCGGCAAGGGAGACGGAGCTCTAAGCTTTCTGGTGTTGTGTAAAAAAGTATCAGCATTACCTATATGGCTGGCGCTTCGTTGCCCAAACGCGTCAAAGTTTTCTAGGCAATGATAACGGAAGAGTTGTTCGGTGGCTCTCCCGGCTCACGCAGTACGACTTTACTGTCAAATATATCGACGTCATCACCAACGTGGTCACTGACGCACACTCCAGACGTTCTACACCTCAAGCACAATGTTCTACGGCTGCTCTTGTCTTTGGTGATTGTCGTTTTATCACAAAATTGCATTCTCCTTATTCTTTAGATACTCACGCGGCTGCGGTTCTAGCTATGCGCTGTTTGGTGATACAACGAGAACCATCACAGACAAGTGCAGCCGTAGAACACGGGGGGGTTGGGGCCAAAGGGATCATTTGGCCCTCGGACCTTGATCTCACTCTCGTCTATGGATGCACCAAGCAATGGCTGTAACAATGCGTATTGTACCCCGAACAGCAAACCAAACCAAAAAGAAAACCTAAACTGTGAGACATACGACGGATCTGCGTCCCCTCACG
>NW_013571649.1:5697-9057 GCF_000499745.2 Eimeria mitis | reverse complement strand
CGACAACAATTGGGGTCCTGCGGGCCCCCAGGAAGCTGATGATGTGTGGGCTGAGCCATCAGTCCCTCAATATTTGTTCACGATAATAAAAAATAGTACAGTTTAGAATATAGAGTAATATTTTTGATGAGCATGAGATATTAATATGCTGTTACCCTCGACGGTTACTGTGGGGCGCTTCCGTAGAACCCCACCTGTAGTGGACAGGCACTACAGTGGAGCTCAAATGGAACCTTCTCAGACCTAATTAGCTGTAAGAGGACGAATACAACATTTATATGGACAATTTGTATTATTTTAGATAGACAGTTAGGATAACCAGACCAATACAGCTCAGCAGCCAGACCGGCCGACGGGCTGAGAACGAGATCGCCGCTGCGGGTGAGACTCGAGGCAGAGTCAGACATCGATGTACCATTCTATAGATTTTCTATTCAAGATGAATGGACTCATATACTTTTTTAATATGATAATATGAATATATGAATATTTATAGTATAGATAGACTGTGTATAGTGCATATATGCAACTTCTGAACCCAGTAGGGGTGTCTCATGGGTTGGTTACTGCCGAGCCCGCTGCCCACTACACCACTGTTGACTGTATCTGCCCGACAGGCACAAGTACCGATCCACCCAAGTAAACTGCAATAGACACTCAGAAATTCAATATAATAGAGAAAAATAACAAAGATACCCGCAGTTGAATCACCCCTCACTCTTGCACAACGATCACGGCAGATCTCGCCGTGATCCGAGCGAGCATCGNCGCAGTTGAATCACCCCTCACTCTTGCACAACGATCACGGCAGATCTCGCCGTGATCCGAGCGAGCATCGACTACACTGCAGGCACAGAAGCCGATAACGCAACGATCCACTTAAATAACATGGTTATTCGATACAACCGAGCTCAGTCTCTCTCCTACTGCCGTTGCACTTGTGTCTGTTTACCACCAACTGAGCAGACACAGGCAGAAAGACCTAGGCGGTCAGCAGTCTTCCAGTCACTTTATAAACAGGTGGCATCACCCACCTCATCGCCTTCAGTTTCGAGAAGAAGAGCAAATATATTTTCGGTTATAAAAAAATAAAACGCGCATGATCTATCACATCTGCAAGAAAAGATACTCCGTGGATTTGTACAGCCCACCCCATTCAAGAACAGCTGGTAGGGGCTAGGCCACTCCGATGCTCTCCATGCGTCCTGTGGGCTGCCTGCACTCCATGCTCAGCACCCGCCCCATATCTACATTGAGATCCTAGTAATTGTTTTTCTACCACATACGAAATACAATAGTTCGCAATAATTCGCCTATTTCACCTTCAAAATGGATCTGTTTACACCACTTTCTTCTGGTGCTTCTGGTCTCCAGACAGAGGTGACCGGCAGTGCAGAAGNATGGATCTGTTTACACCACTTTCTTCTGGTGCTTCTGGTCTCCAGACAGAGGTGACCGGCAGTGCAGAAGTATCGCCCCCCACTGTTCACGACTCGGAGCTCACCTTCCCAAACAATGACATCCGCGCTCACCGGGAACGCAGGACTTCGCCTATATTGGCTCTTGTCGCCCTGATTGCCACAGCTGCGACGGTGTTTCTTGTCCTTCAATGCTTCAGGGCCGTTCAATCCGACAGGAAGTTGACAAGCCGTACAATGAATGCGCGGAGGCTTGCGGAGGGATATTCAGGCTCCTGTCACGTAGGTTTTTCGCAACACGGAGGCGCCTAGACGAGGACAGTCTAGACCCACATGGTGTTTGCATATGTTTGGGGGTTAGCGTGTAACCGAGACGTTGGAAGGGAACACAGGATCTATTATTATGCCAAGGCGTTAAGGGTACAGGATAATTCTAACACTTTTGAGCCTGATTCACCAGAGGGGCCTTGAGGAGCCGCATGCATTGTCTGAGTAGGGAGTGGGTTGCATTCATGGGGTGAATCACAGTACCGTCCGGTTGCTCCATTTGGTAAACGAATAGAAATGTTGCCGGCGCATCCCGATGCACGTTTTGGCGCAAATAAGCTCACAGGAGCAGGCGTTGTATTGTGAGGTCAGTACTCCTGAACACGGCTGTGTATGGGGGGTTGGTTGTACTTCTGGTGGTAGTTGGATTAATTCTCAGTTGCCTGCATCTTTGTTGGCACTATAATACGCGATCACTTTCGTGTAATTCAGAATTCAAATTGCGGAATGCTTTCGTCTCATTGAAGCTGAGGGTTTGTGAGGGTTTCTGAACTGACTTGGACGACATCCACCCACCCGACAAGTCAGCCTCCGCCACGCACCTGAAATGTTTTCTTGATTTTCTATCGATCATGGAATTCGTTTCCTTTTGCTCAAGGAGGTGCCTTCGGTTTCTAAGGGTCTTGCTGGCTTTGGCTGTGAATTGAAACATTTGGAAGTCTTAAATTTCGTAGCTCACGGTACAGGCGTAAGTGACACCAAGTGACACTGGAAGCCACTTTTAGATGCACCGGGTTGCGTGTTCAGTTGTCAGGAGTTCTCTAAACAGGCGAAGCGTAGGCAGCCCACTGTCGAACTTCGTCTTGAGTTCTTCCATCAGGAGGAGCTCACTCACTCAAATTGTTCGTTTCTGCCCTGCACGGAAATTCGGGTTTGCACGCTCGCATCTATGGGCTCACGAAGGCATTACTGCGCAGTTTCAAGACAGTTGATAACGGGCATCCCGTTTCTCGACGTTTAGGTTTTGTTGAACGGCTGCAGCGGCCAATTTCCCCGGACATACTCTGGCGCGGCAGCGATAGGCCGATAGCCTTTTTCACAAACGACGGGGGCAACTTGACTGTTGCTCCGTTGACCCAGGAGGATGTACGCTGAAAACAATAGCAAGTAGTACTTTTTCTGGACATGCGCGCGCTGTACGGGCGACTGGCAATTGGTTGACTTACGCTTCGCGATGGTATGGGGTAGCATGGGTGTGCTGCTGATGCGTTGGTGTAGCCATGCGAGGCCGAGGCAGGGAACCGTAGGGAATACGTTCAATAACGCGGGTCCGTCTTGAGCGCTGCTGCACTTCTCCGGCGAGTAAAAGGATGTGGCTGTCAGTGAATTGAAGCAGCTAGGACTGTTTGTAGCATGGTGGAAGCACGCCAAACATGTTCAGCCTCCTGGCAGTTGTTATACATACCTCTACAGTTCTGCCTGTATAAAGGTTCGGCGGCTCCCGCGAACGGCGGAAGGCGTGAAGCGGCCGACCGACTGGGCGATTGCACGACATGCGTTACCTGTGATACATTGTGTACCTATCGGGTAAAGAGATAAAAACAAGAGACAAAGTGCACGTGAGGCGTTCTGGTTTGGTGCGATATTCTTGGCTGTTTTGCTTTTGGAGTAGGTG
>NW_013571649.1:919-5597 GCF_000499745.2 Eimeria mitis | reverse complement strand
TGCATCTTTCGCTGCTTTACTTTCGACCGAGTTTGTCTCCCGATAGCAGAGCGTCGATTGGGCTGCAATATAGTAGACGGAGGCATATCGGAGGCCTAAGGCATACACGCACGTGTTGTTCAAGCACGTCTTGAACACTTCCATCTGTTGCAAACCTTCCAACAGTACGCTATTGGACACGGACGCTCTGCAGAGCCAGTAGAACCGTTTTGCAAAATCCGGGAGGCTTGCTTGCGTTGTTCGCTTGCCGTATCTGAGCTAAGCTGCGTTTGCCTAGGCAAATTGTCAGTACTTGGCGGACGGCTCGGGGGGCTGCATGCGTGAGGATTGTGGGTTTAGGCAGTTTGTGTGCAAGCATGTATACCAGAATTGCGTGAAGTCGCGATGGCCCGCTTTATAACCAGGACGAATGCATGGAATAACTAGCCAAGGTTGGGAAGATGCGAATTGTGCAACGGCAAAAGCTGCACATACCGACTATGCAGCAAGGCATACAAGTTCATCTTCTCGGCGCAGGTATGCACGCTTCTACGCATCCGCCAGTAAGCGGGTAGGCACGGATGAAGTGCGCACGATTGGAGATGGATGACGTTGGCAGGCGTGAGGTGGGATGCTACCTGTCAAATAGGCTATTGGTTGGCATATAGCTGCTTGCACCGGCTTTAGGCGCCTCATATAAATTCAGCTGGGTCAGCCTATAGGCGTCTTTGCCGGATATGGCGAACAGGTGTTCGAGCTGCATGTGTGGGCATCTCGCGGTTATCCGGTTTGCGTGCGCACATCTAGGGCTGCGGTGTGGGGAAACCGTCTCTGGCGTTGCGACGGCGAGCTTCCTAACCAGGGAGTATGGCCACAAGTACTAGCGAAGGTTATGCCAGCAACTAGAAGCGAGTGTAGCGTGCCTGCAGCACGGCAGACAAGTTCATCTTTTAGCCAGTATGAAGGCTGGTACGGGCGATATCTCTTCGAGTGCAGATATGTGATGTAAGGATGTTTGAAGGGGGACGTTACTATCTGATAAACACGTTGTACGTTGGTACGTGATGCCTTGGAACGTGTAAGCGTGCCTGATATGACTTTAGCTGCTTCTGCCTATAGGTGTGTGTGCAGTATTTGGCAGAAAGCTGTTGGATTTGCATGTGTTGGCATCGTGGAATTATTCACTGCGTGCGCGTGCGTCTACGGCCCCGGTGTGGCGAAGCTGTACCTGGCGGTGGGACCGCGCCTTCGTTTTGCCAGCAAGCATCCACATAGTAACTAACCTAGATTGCACAGCTGCGAAGCGTCCAGCAAGTACAACTGTGTATCGGGCGTCTGCAGTACGGTAAACACCTTCGCCTTCTCGACGCTGTTATGGGCACTACGAGCAATAGTATGGGAAGAGATACGGCAGTTGCATGTGTTAGCCCCGTCGGGTTATGCAGGTCACGTGAGCGCGCCTAAAGTCTGCTCCCAAACACACACTTCCGATTCACCCCGAAGTAAGCTCTCACGGACAACTGCAGCTGTTCACCCCGGGTTTGGCTCTGTTAGTTTTCCAAGGGTCTGGCTGCGAGCCTGGGCGCGTGCGTGCTCGCATGCAGATTCGTGGAGGTGCGGTGTTAGGAGTGGTAGCTCGTTTCGCTTTTACCGTGCTCGTGTTCAGGTGTTTACAGGGGCGGAAAGCTTTGGCGTTGCAATGTGCGCGCGCCAGGCAGAGCACGACGCGAGAACCGAGCTAAGTGAATTAGTGGGAGTGTATGTGCAGCTCACTCGGCGTTAGGAGGCAACAGCGACTAAGCAACGCTTTGTGTCAAACGCTTAGCAGCATCGCCTATCGGTCCGGTTAGTTATGATGGATGTTAGCCTGCGTAGGAAAGGAGCGGGGCCTGTAGAAAATAGCGAGCACCCCGCAGCGCACTTTGTAGCTATTGCGCAACAAGAAAACGGCGACTGGTTTAGCCTTCTCTGGCGTGACAATGGGTCGTTGCTTTCCTCAGAAAGTACTCCCTCAACAACAAACACGTTTGGTCTACGCAGGCATGGTACTGTGAAGTTTGAAGCTGCTTAATGGCAAACACAATGGCAAACACGTATGCGTGTGTCATGCGTTTAGATTCATGGTGTGGCTGTATGACAAGGTTCGGAAGCTGGTGTTGCCTTGACCATACTCTTCTTCGGTATGTACTGGGGCGGGATGATTCGGCGTTGTAGTATGCGCTTGTGNTTGCCTTGACCATACTCTTCTTCGGTATGTACTGGGGCGGGATGATTCGGCGTTGTAGTATGCGCTTGTGAGACAGAATTTGGCATCACAAACGACCGCGGGAAGTTCGTGAAACAGGCTATGAGTAGCGCAATAAGTGGTAGACATCCGCGGTGCGTCGGCAATGATTAATGTCGAGTAGTGCTGGCGGGTAGTTTTGTCCCGTATGATGTCATTCGCTTCGTGAGAATAGAATAGCGATCTGCAAGCAGCGGGCAACACACGTATGCGCATGTCAACGGGTCTTGCACGGAAGCATGCGAAGCGTGCAGTTTATTTTGTGTTTATCGAGTAACGGCGATGAAGGCAGGAAGCGTGGTGCGGGAGGAGAGTTTTGGTTTGCCGTGATTCATCAACCTGTCTTGGGTTGGGGCTAGGTGCAGGCTATGAATGCCTGTCTGTCTTTTGCCCGAGTTCGGCACCGTCTGTAAAGATGTGGATAACGCTTCAACAAAGGAGGCGGAGGCAAGCAGGAAGCAGGCCCCCAACCCCGTCCAACAGCACGGGATCCGACAGGGACTCCACGTGCAGGACGTTGCATTGTTTCGCAATAAGTGTTAAACTTTTTGTTTGTGTGTCCTGGTTGAGTGCATTTGCGTGTGCCGATAGGAGCGTCTGCAACACCTTTGCGGAAAGCTATGGGACATGCATGTGTGAGCACCGTGGGCTTCCAAGGCTGCGTGCAAGCGACGACAGCGGTGTGCCGAAGCTTTCTCTAGCTTTGCGATCGTGGCGGGCTTTGGCCAGAAAGTGCGCAAATTGCATTAGTCACAGTTGCGACGATGTGTAGAGTTCATCAATCAGACTAGTTTGTAGTGCACCTGCAGTGTTCAAGCAAACACACTGTCTCGGACCGGTTAGGGANCATCAATCAGACTAGTTTGTAGTGCACCTGCAGTGTTCAAGCAAACACACTGTCTCGGACCGGTTAGGGACACTGTCACACATGAGTTTGTCGGGGAGGAGGCACGGAAGTACCGCTGCATGCGAGCATGTCTATCATGTTAGCCCGTGAGAACAAGAGGGATTTCTTTCGGCTTCTATCGTGCTGTTGTTGTTTAGCATCTGCTGGGGCAATGGCGACGTCCTGTGGCGCTGGGATATGCGTCTGGCAAACCTAATCTGGCATGACAATCGATCTTAGTGAACTTGTGACGCAATGCATATACAAAGAAAGAAATGGGAGGAGATAGCACCTACTTAGCAGAGTTTTGTTTCATAAGATTATTAGGCTTGGCCACCCGTTGGGACCAGTTGCGGAGTGCATGTGGCAACTGGCTAGCGGAGTGGTCGGGTTTGTGTGCGATCGTGTGGGGCCGCGCTGCATATAGGCCTCCTCTGATGTTGCGGTCGCCCGCTGTTTTCCCCAGCACATACGCCCTAAAACGCGAATGCGTGCATGCGCAGTCTACTGCGTAGAAGATGCGCCCGGTGCAGAGGCGTATACGCAGCACTTGGAATTGATGTGGAGGAGGTGTATCTGTTCGCGTCGCGTAGCGGTGGGGTTTGTGTGCGATCGTGTTTGGCCGTGGTATGTTTAGGCCGCCTCTGTCGTTGCGATCGATTACTGCTTTGCCCAGCGCGTAGGTGCTGTGAACCAACAGCATACATCCGCAGTGTGCTCCGTTGTTTGGGTGCCTATCCTAGAAGGGTATAGGCAAAATTGGTTGAGAGGTACTGGCGATGGATGCGTACGTCTCGTTGAGTTGCATGGTTGTTTTGCGAGGGTCTATGGATGCGGCTGGCGAAGCAATGTCTGGCGTTGCGATTGCTCGCTGCCTTGCCCAGACGGTACGACCTAAGAAGCGAATGTGTGCATACGCAGTGTAATGCGTAGACGATGCGCGTGGCGCAGAGGCGTATATGCAGCATTTGGGATTCAACTAGGGGAGGTGTATCTGTACGCTTCGCGGAGCGTTGGAGTTTGTGTGCAATCGTCTAGGGGCGTGGCGTGTGGATGCCGCGTCTGGCGTTGAGGTCGATTGCTTCTCTGCCTAGCGGGTAAGTCCTGAGAACACACAGCATACACTCGCAGTGTAATCTCCGGTTTGCGTGCTTGGTTTAGAAGCGTATAGGGAACAGTGGGAAAGGGTTACTGGCGATATATGGGTGAAGCTTGTTGAATTGCCGGATTGTTTTGCGGGGTTGTAGAGACGTGGCGAGATGATGCAATGTCTGGCGCTGCGACGGCCCGCTGTTTTGCCCGGCGAGAACGCCCTAAGAAGCGAATGCATTTCATGTGCATTGTAATGCTTAGACGGTGCGCATGATGCAGAGGCGTATACGCAGCACTTGGGATTGATGTGGGGGAGGTGTATTTCTTCGCACCGCGGAGCGGTAGAGTTTGTGTGCAATGGTGTAGGGCCGCGGTATGTGTAGGGCGCCTCTGGTGTTGCGGCCGATTGCCGCTTTGCCCAGCCAGCAGGTGCTGAA
>NW_013571649.1:0-819 GCF_000499745.2 Eimeria mitis | reverse complement strand
CCGAAAGCCTATACTCGCAGTGTAGTCCGTGATTTGGGTGCGTGGTGTAGAGGCGTATAGGCAACATTTGGGAGAGAGTTACTGGCGATGGATGCGTGAAGCTTGTTGACTGGCGCGGTTGTTTTGCGGGGGTCTAGGGACGGAGGAAGCTAATGCAATGTATGCCGTTACAGTTGCTCGTTGCTTTGCCCAGTTGGTACGCCCTAAGAAGCGAATGCGTGCATGCGCAGTGTAATGCGTAGACGATGCGCGTGGTGCAGAGACGTATACGCAGCATTCGAGATTGATGTGGGGGAGCTGTATCTGTTCGCATCGCTGAGCGGTGAAGTTTGTGTGCGATCGTGTAGGGCCGCGGTGCATGCAGGCCGCCCGTGATGTTGCGGTCGTTTGCTGCTTTGCCCAGCCAGTAGGTTCTGAGAACCGACAACATACAATGGCAGTGTAACTCGTGATTTGGGTGAGTGGTGTAGAGGCGTATAGGCAACATTTGGGAGAGTGGTACTGGCGATGGATGTTTGGGGCTCGTTGAGTTGCGGGGTTGTTTCGCGGGATTCTAGGGATGGGGCTGACGACGCACTGTCTGGCGTTGCGATTGCTCGCTGCTTTGCCCAGATGTCACGTCCTAAGAAGCGAATGCGTGCATGCCCAGTGCAATACGTAGACGATGCGCGTGGTGCAGAGGCGTATGCTTAGCATTTGGGATTGACGTGGGGGAGGTGTATCTGCTCCCGTCGCTGAGCGGTAGAGTCTGTGCGCGATCGTGTAGGGGCGGGGTGCGTATAGGCGTCCTCTGGCGCTGCGGTCGATTGCTGCTTTGCC
>NW_013571648.1:2083-3241 GCF_000499745.2 Eimeria mitis | reverse complement strand
ATATATATATATATATATATATATATATATATATATATATATATATATATATATACATATAATATATATACTAGAGAAATATATATACTAAGGGTTTTAAAAATATAAATGAAGGTAGATGTGTATAAGTGTAAATGTACGGAGATAGTCGCTTGCTGCTTTGTTGCTCGTCTCAGTAGAAAACAAACGAAAAGAAAAACGAGAAAAAACAGAAAAAGAAAAAGAAGAAAGGGGAGAGGAAAGAGAAGAAGAAGAAGAACAGGGAGAAAGAGAAGAAAAAGAAGAAGAAGAGACAGAAGAAGAAGAAGGGGAGACAGAAAAAGAAGAACAAAGAGAAGAAGAAAGAGAAGAAGAAAGAGAAGAAAAAGAAAGAGAAGAGAAAGAAGAAAGAGTGGGAGTGTTGTTTTTTTTATTTCTTGTTAGGCGGTGGGCCCTTCCTATTGCTGCGCCAGGAGGAGAGGGGGCCCCCCTAAAAAAAACAAAAAAAAAAAAAACAAAAATAAATAAATAAATAAATAAAAACAAATATAAATATAATAATAAATATAAATGCAAAAAAAAAGAAACGTAATACAGAAAAAACAAAACGAAAAAATATAAAACAGAAAAAAACAGCAAATGTATAACAAAAAATTTATTAATTTATTTATTTTTTAATCTATTAAAATAAATTAATATTATTTTAAATATGTATTATATTAAATTAATATTATATTAAATATATATTATATTAAATTAATATTATATTTATTTATAATAAATTTATATAAATATATTTCTATAGTAGGCGGGGCTTATATGTACACACATATACAGATACCTACTCAGTGTATATAAAATAAAATAAAATAAAATAAAATAAAATAAAATAAAATAAAAGCAAACAAAGATAAATAAATAAAATAAAGTTTAGTATTATTAAATAAAAATTTGTGTTTTTTTTTGGTTTATAAAGGATTTGTTTTTTACATTAAAGGGCGGCTAAAAGCCGAGAGGAGACGATGCTGGTTCTGCTGCATTTGTTTTCTTTTTTTTTATTCTCTCGCGCGTATCATCTGTTTATTTCTTTTATTTTTATTTTTATTTTTATTTTTATTTTTTTTGTTTGTTTTGTGTGGTGTTTGTTGCTTGTTTTCTTTCTTTTCTCTGTTTTGTCTG
>NW_013571648.1:0-1983 GCF_000499745.2 Eimeria mitis | reverse complement strand
ATAAAATAAAATAAAATAAAATAAAATAAAATAAAAGCAAACAAAGATAAATAAATAAAATAAAGTTTAGGATTATAAAATAAAAATTTGTGTTTTTTTTTAGTTTATAAAGGATTTGTTTTTTACATTAAGGGGCGGCTAAAAGCCGAGAGGAGACGATGCTGGTTCTGCTGCATTTGTTTTTTTTTTTATTCTCTCGCGTGTATCATCTGTTTATTTCTTTTATTTTTATTTTTATTTTTCTTTTTATTTTTATTTTTATTTTTTTTGTTTGTTTTGTGTGGTGTTTGTTGCTTGTTTTCTTTCTTTTCTCCGTCGTGTCTGTTTTTATTTGTTTTCTTTTGTTTTGTTTTTTAATTATATAAATTCTTCTGCTGCTATTTGTTTTGCTTTAAACACCAAAAGTAAAGAATCCTAAAAAGAAACAGAAAAAATTTGGGGTGTATAGGCAGCTCGCGGCGTTGCAGCAGATGGCGGGGGCTCAGCTGCTGCAGCCCCCCGGGGTTTACGAGTTAAAATATTTAAAATAAATAAAATAAAATAAATAAAAATGAAATAAAAAGGAAAATAAATTCAAGTTTTTTTAAAAAAGGAAAATGTATAAAGCAGCGAGATGAGTGAGTGTGGTTACCGCCACTATACGGGGTGTATATACAGCTCGTCTGCAGCGTGTATCTCAGCATAACACATCAAATATATTTATTTAAATAAATTTATTTAATTTAAAATAAATAAATACACAAAACCTTCAACAAAAAACGCAAACAACCTCTGCAGCGGTGTGAGGGGGGGCCCCCGCAGGTACCACGAGAATGGCTGGGGGGCCCCCCTGTGCTCAGCCACAGAAAATATTTCACAACAGAGATATTTTTTTTTAATTAAAAAGTAATTTAAAAATTAATTAAATAAATAAAAATAAATAAAAAATAAAAAATAAAAATAAAAAAATTAAAATTTATTTTCTATCAAAAATTCATCGGAGTGCTGCCGACGCCTTCTCTGTAACATGAGTTAGCGCAGAGTTAGCTGAGGAGCCTATTGACAGCCTTGGCATGCTGCGCGTAAGCGTCTGCAAACGTTATACAAGTTCGTTATGAGGCAAAGCATGCAGCAAAGGAAGCTTCTCTGAAGCTTCCTTTAGTGCACGCGTGGGGCTGGCTAGCTCAGCTAGCCGCAGCGGGGTGCGCTGCAACCCCATTTCGGGCTGCCTCCTCCCCGCGCCACCCTGGCCCTGAGCTCAACGCCCAGGATGCCTAGGTTCCGCGGAAGGAGGTCAGCTGCCTTGTGGGAAACACTTACTTTAAGTCTTTGCCTTCATTGCGGCTCGTCTCCGGTCAGGTTAAGGCCGGAGAACCAGCGTTACATTCTCGAGTTCATCATTTTCTGTTTCATTTTTATTTATTTATATATTTATATAATGATGGTAAATTTATAAATTAAAATAATTAAATTATTTTATTTTTTATTTATTTCTTTTTCTTTTTCTCTTTTTTTATAAATGAATATATATAAATGTTTTTCATCGTTCGTCGTTTGTTCGATTAGATTATATTCTCTTCTTAGTTTTATTTGTTTTTGGTTTTGTTTTTGTTATTTTTGTTACTATTATTATTATTGCTGTTGTTATTGTTATTATGTTTGTAGTTTTTATTTTTATTATTTTTATTATTTTTATTATTTTTCTTATTGTTGTTATTTTTATTATAATAATTCATATGTTGTTGTTTGTGCTGTTGTTGTTATTGTTAGTATTATATTATTATTATTATTATTATTATTATTATTATTATTGTTTTAAACAAAAACATTTTGCTTTTGAGTTGTTTATATTAATTAGTTTTCATCTTCTATTATTTTTTATATCGACGCAGAAGAAAACGGGCACAGCCTGTGCATGCAGATACTTACTTTGCTGTATATTCTCAGTAGAATGTCTATATATATATATATATATATATATATATATATATATATATATATATA
>NW_013571647.1:6422-6730 GCF_000499745.2 Eimeria mitis | reverse complement strand
AGCTAGCTGTAGCTAGCTGTAGCTAGCTGTAGCTAGCTGTAGCTAGCTGTAGCTAGCTGTAGCTAGCTGGCGGCTTACAGTAGCTAGCCAGCAGCTAGCCACTGAATGCCCCCCATACACTCGGTGGTTTCGTTCAGGGTCTAGGGTTTAGGGTTTAGGGTTTAGGGTTTAAAAAACAAATGCCAAAACTACAAAAATTTATCGCCGCCGCCATCAGCTGCTCCCTCGCCGTCCGGAGCACCTGTACATACACCCCACAACAGCAGCAGCAGCAGCAGCAACGGCAGCACAAGCAACGTGAGAAACAG
>NW_013571647.1:6121-6281 GCF_000499745.2 Eimeria mitis | reverse complement strand
CAGCAACAGCAGCAGCAACAGCAACAGCAGCAGCAGCAGCAACAGCAGCAGCAGCAGCAGCAGCAGCGGCAACAGCAGTGTAGGGAGGGGCCGTCCCCCATTCAAATGCTCTGAAGCGGATATTCTGCTGCATGCGTCCGGGGCATCTATGCATGCAGGC
>NW_013571647.1:5257-6086 GCF_000499745.2 Eimeria mitis | reverse complement strand
ATATATATATATATATATATATATATATATATATATATATATATATATATATATATATATATATGCTCACCGCAAGCAGGAGGCGGAACCTCTGCTGGCTGCAGCCAGCCGGCAGCAACAGCAGTTAACTGAAAACAACAACAGCAGCAGCAGCAGCAGCAGCAGCAACAACAGCAGCAGCAACACCTCTCTATAGACGCCAGGTACTGCTGCTGCGGGCTCGCCAACAGCAGCGGAGTAGCAGCGAGCAACTGCAGCACCAGCAGCAAGTGCAACAGTAAGACTAGCAGCAGCAGCAGCAACAGCAGCAGCAGCAACAACAGCAGCAGCAACAGCAGCAGCAGCAGCAGCAGAAATTCTCTCACTGAGCTGAGGCTCTCTCTGGCCTTATCAAGAACGCTGCCCCCTTCTGCTGCACCGCTGCTGTTGCTGTTGCTGCTGCTGCTGCGTACAACCTGCGTTACATTTGATATAGAGCGGCGGGTTAGCTCTCGCATAGACTGCAGCACCCCGCTGCTGCCGCGCTGCGGCTCATCCCCCTGCTGCTGCTGCTGCTGCTGCTGCTCTCCATCAGGGGAGGAGGAGGGGCTGCTGCTGTCGTTTCCTTCGCCCCCCGCTGCAAACACAAAAACAAACAGAGGCTTCAAGCATCGCACAGCCGCAGCTAACCAGAAGCACCAGCAGCAGCAGCAGCAGCAGCAACAGCAGCAGCAGCAGCAGCAGCAGAAGGGTTGCCGCACTGAATGTTGTGGAGAGTTTCTTCGACTGCTGCGCAATCCACTCGCTCCCCTGCAGCGTAAACACAAACAAAAGCTCTTTATAGATATTT
>NW_013571647.1:4975-5157 GCF_000499745.2 Eimeria mitis | reverse complement strand
GCAGCAGCAGCAGCAACAGCAGCAGCAGCAACAGCAGCAGCAGCAGCAGCAGCAGCAGCAACAGCAGCAGAAGGGTTGCCGCACTGAAAGTTGTGGAGAGTTTCTTCGACTGCTGCGCAATCCACTCGCTCCCCTGCAGCGTAAACACAAACAAAAACTCTGTATAGATATTTAAATATATG
>NW_013571647.1:4657-4875 GCF_000499745.2 Eimeria mitis | reverse complement strand
CTATATTGCAGCAGCAGCAGCAGCGGGAGCAGCAGCAGCAGCTGCTGCTGCTGCTGCAACAGTAGAAGCAAAGCTGGCAGCGGCAGCTGATACGGAAGGTTCTACACAGAATGGCACCCAGAGACGTTTGCAGGATAGCGAGTTTAACTAACTGTTTCACCTGCTGCTGCTGCTGTTGCTGCTGCTGTTGCTGCTGGTGTTGCTGCTGCTGCTGTTGC
>NW_013571647.1:3719-4557 GCF_000499745.2 Eimeria mitis | reverse complement strand
CTATATTGCAGCAGCAGCAGCAGCGGGAGCAGCAGCAGCAGCTGCTGCTGCTGCTGCAACAGTAGAAGCAGAGCTGGCAGCGGCAGCTGATACGGAAGGTTCTACACATAATGGCACCCAGAGACGTTTGCACGATAGCGCGTTTAACTAACTGTTTCACCTGCTGTTGCTGCTGCTGCTGCTGCTGCTGTTGCTGTTGCTGTTGCTGCTGCTGTTGTTGGTGCTGCTATTGCTGGGGTGTACGTACAGTTTGGAATCCTCCCTTTGCCTTTTCAATGATTCCGGATTCTCCTGCCGCTTCAATTGTTTTTGTTGTATATTCTTTTGCACCTGAAACGAAGGAGGATACGCTCTGTAGCGCAGTGTCTATAGCTGCTCCCCCTGTGCTGCTGACGGTTGCAGCAGCAGCAGCAGCAGCAGCAGAAGCAGCGGCGGCCTGCTGCTGCAGAGAAGCAAACAAGCCATCCTCCTCCTTAGAACCCTCCTGCTGCTGCTGCTGCTGATCTAGCGGGCGGGAACCGAGAGAACGAATGGAGGAGAGCGTAGAGTAAGGGGGAGAAGCAGCAGCTCCTGCATCCGGCTCTGCTGCTGCTGCTCGATCCAGAGGAGGCGGAGCAGCAACAGAAGGCTCAGCAGCAGAACGCAGCAAAGCTCTATAATATGCTGCTGCCTTCGTCGCATATCTCTCTTTAAGCGGCATATCCCAAACCCCCTGCAACAAACACACGCAAGCATATATAAATATGTATATAAATAAATAAATAAATAAATATATATATATATATATGTATATATATATATATATATATATGTATGTATATATATATATATGAGGGTT
>NW_013571647.1:1889-2806 GCF_000499745.2 Eimeria mitis | reverse complement strand
GCTGCTCCGCACGAAACTCAGATGAACCCCCAGGCCTCTGCAGCAGCAGCAGCAGCAGCAGCAGCAGCAGGAGCATAACAAGTGCAGCAGCAACACACCAAAACAACAGACACACAACAGATGCAGCAGCAGAACACCACAAAAGCAGTACAAATACGACAGATGCAACAGCAGCACGCCACAACAGCAGCCCCACCAGCACAACAGACGCAGCAGCAGCACGCCGCAACAGCAGCAGCAATACAACAAACGCAGCAGCAGAAACAGCTAGACCGCCTGAAAGTAAGAAAATATCTGCACTGCTCCCGTTGTGTATGCTGTCTGATGTGGTTTGGTGGCATACGAAAGTAAAACCCCCAACACTAAGCATAGTAAAGGGATCTATCACACCCCCAGAGAACCAAACGCAATGCTGTCGCTCAAAGAATTGCAGCTTCTTACCTGTGCAGGCCGGAGCAGTGGAGGCAGACGAAGGCGCCATAGGAGAGAGCACACCACTGGGGCTCGGGGGAATCTGCATGAGGAGAGGAAAAGGAGAAAACAACGCGAAACAAACCATGTTCAATATGTTGTACTTGAATTGTCGTTAGGTGTACGAATAAAGTTACAGCAGCTGCACACGTAGAAAGCTGGGAAACGGGTGCTGTTTCGCGGGGTATATGAGGATTCAATTCAGAGAAATATACATATAACATATAAAAGAACAAGTAGGAAAAACAATATACACATAGAAGAGAACTTACCGCACTCAAGGCAACGCCTGTTGCTCGGATCCGCTTCTCTCAATCGCTGAAACGCGGCAGCTGTGTCGGGGTCCATTGTGGGCAGAACGGGGAGTTTTTATGAACAGAAATAATATTTTTGGTGTATTAAGTGAAATTAAATCAATTTAAAGTACTTTAGTCCAAAAGGTTTAA
>NW_013571647.1:0-1789 GCF_000499745.2 Eimeria mitis | reverse complement strand
CGCTGAAACGCGGCAGCTGTGTCGGGGTCCATTGTGGGCAGAACGGGGAGTTTTTATGAACAGAAATAATTTTTTTGATGTATTAAGTGAAATTAAATCAATTTAAAGTACTTTAGTCCAAAAGGTTTAGCTGTGTGGCCCCCGTATTCGGCGCTCCCAAGCTGCAAACGGTGCTCGGAAACCACTCGAAATTCAGAAACCCCGGCGTGGGCGATCCTGGGTTCCAGGAGCACCCTAAGTGGACTACTATCGGCGAAATGCTTAAAATATAAAGAGTTAAAGAAGAAAACACAGCAAAAGATGATGCCATGCACAGCTTAGGTTGATTGCACTGCATGCAGGTAGTCCGTCGTCGCTGCTGGCTGGGCAGGTGAACAGTGAACCGCTCGGCGACCCCCAAGCAGGAAGAAAGTAGAAAACTTCTATTTCAGAACAAACCAACGTGAAAGCGCATGCAAGTAGCTTGTACCACTGCTGCTTCAAACGATGCTTTGCAGCTCAGCTGAGCTTGTGCTCTTCTGTACGAGTTCTCTGCGTGTGCCGCGTCGTAGAGCCAATGGGGGTTTAGGAACTGCAGAAGAGACGAAGTGTAACAGAGGCAGCGCTTAACTTGATAGCGGCTTAACACACTCGAAGCACAAGTAGGGGCGGCGCAGCACAGCTAAAACATTACACACCGATGCATACACCGGAAAAAGTGAGCCTCCAACAGCAGTTAGCCCCGAAAGACGTAGGCGACGGAGGTGCTCGCTNCATACACCGGAAAAAGTGAGCCTCCAACAGCAGTTAGCCCCGAAAGACGTAGGCGACGGAGGTGCTCGCTGTAATTTGCAGTTCTGGCGTTTACTTTGGTTTGCGCACTCCTCTGTGGGGCGGTGAAGCCTTTATGTACTACGGTTTGGTGTTAGGCGTGCAAGGTTAGTACCGAGCTGTTGACTGTCGTATACAGTGTTCGCAGTTAGTATGCACACGCCTCTGAGAGGTTGAAACAGTTAGGGTTTAGGGTTTAGCGTTAGAATCTATATGCAGACTACACTTCGCAGTTTCGGCGTTGTTTCCGTGCACTCTGCTATGGTGGTATAAGCCTTTAGTAGAAGACGGTCTTAACAACAAATTGGGGGGATATGAGCGTGTTCCCTGTTTTAGCCGAATGCAGTTGAGAGGTGCTTGCTTAATCTTTCACTATAGAGTTAACTGAAAGTCTGAGATATCGGCGCTAAACTGATAACGCAGAAAGCCGATAGACTGAAGTGCCCCTGCAAGCGCTTGTAAACAATTGCAGAAATTCGCAACGAAAAATAGTTATGCAAATTTCACCGGCTTTGCGTGAGCTGTTGCCCCGCTTGAAAATGAAGAAGCCGTTTCAAACTTGGGTATAACCACCGAAATAAATCGGCGTTTCATCGCCAGGTTTGTTCGCTGGCGAGTGCGTAAGCAGCTGCATGTATTTCATTTAATGTTCAAAATCAGAAAACTCAAAAAAGGAACCATCTTGTTTCATCATAGGCAGCTCGAGAGGTCTGAAATAGTGCGATTCTGCTGCTGCTTGCTGGCAGCAGCCGCTCGCAGCAGCAGCAACAACAAGAGCCTCAGCAGACGGGAGCGAGAGAATGTCTTCTCCGAAAGAGCGAGCAAAAGCAGGGCAATCTTCTTCGTCTTGCAGCCGCAGTGAAGCAAGGCTCTGTGGGGACTTCTCTGACTGTTGTTCGTCTGCCTCTTTTTCCTCCTCTGGTTCGGGGCCCATCGCAGAGAGCTCGCGAGCCATTTCCTCTACAGTTGTTTCTTTGAA
>NW_013571646.1:5702-6103 GCF_000499745.2 Eimeria mitis | reverse complement strand
TTTTTTTTTTTTTTTTTTTTTTTTTTTTTTTTTTTTTTTTTTTTTCTGTACTATCACCTCTTCTCCCAATTATTTTACACACACACATCCACATCCGCATACATCTATATAAATATATGTAAAAAAAAAACAAAAATATCTCTCTGTCTTGTCTCTATCTGTATAAAATTCAGGTACGTGTGGGTGAGGAGGAAGAAGTATTAAGCGCTGTACGTATATGCGGTGCCTTTCTAACAAAGCTTCGTCATGTGGCTGAAACAAATACACAGCGTAGTGTTGCTGAGGTTGTTGTTGCTTGCCCTGCTTGGTTTCGTCAACAAAACAGACAAAGTTTACTCGATGCTGCACAAGTTGCGGGACTCAATTGTCTCCGAGTTATCAGTGATATGACCGCAAGTAAG
>NW_013571646.1:5353-5540 GCF_000499745.2 Eimeria mitis | reverse complement strand
TTATGTGTAAATTTATATTTATATTTATATTTGTTTATATATATATTTGTATGTATATATTTGTATATATACTTGTATATACTCTGTAAATGCAAACAAACACATACAAAAAAAGAGTTGTTGTATATAAAGAATTACATATATCTGTGTGCTGCTGCTGCTGCTGCTGCTACTGCTGCTGCTACTG
>NW_013571646.1:4979-5253 GCF_000499745.2 Eimeria mitis | reverse complement strand
TTATGTGTAAATTTATATTTATATTTATATTTGTTTATATATATATTTGTATGTATATATTTGTATATATGCTTGTATATACTCTGTAAATACAAACAAACACATACAAAAAAAGAATTGTTGTATATGAAGAATTACATATATCTGTGTGCTGCTGCTGCTCCTGCTGCTGCTACTCTCACTGCTGCTGCTGCTGCTGCTGCTGCTGCTGCTGCTGCTGCTGCTGTTGTTGTTTGTATGTTCAGCTGCTTTGGACTACGGTTTATACCGTCGC
>NW_013571646.1:4079-4879 GCF_000499745.2 Eimeria mitis | reverse complement strand
TGCTGCTGCTGCTGCTGCTGCTGCTGCTGCTGCTGCTGCTGCTGCTGCTGCTGCTGCTGCTGTTGTTGTTTGTGTATTCAGCTGCTTTGGACTACGGTTTATACCGTCGTCAGCATTTTACCGATACACGTACATTAGTAGCATTTGTATCTCTGGGTCACTCAACAGCATCTGTATCTATTTCTTCTTTTACTTCTGCTGGTGCTGAGGTTCTAGCTGAGCTCTCGGACCCTGACCTCGGCGGCAGAGATATGGATGTCCTCATAGCTCAGCACTTCGCCAAAATTTTCGAAAAAAATCATGGAGTCAATCCCATGCAAAATATCAAAGCAAAACTCAAGTATACAAAAAAGTTTTTTTTTTATTTTTTTTTTTTTTATGTTGGTGTTTTTGGGTGGATTTGTTTGTTTCTTCTTTTGTTTCTTTTTTGTTTGCTTTATTTGTGTTTTTCTTTTTTTTTCTGTTTCTTTGGTTGTTTGCGTTGTTTTTGTGTTTTTCTTTGTTTTTTTTTTGTTTCTTTGGTTGTTTGATTTGTGTTTGTTTGTGTGTTTTTTTTTCTTTTTTTGTTTGTTTCTTTGTTTGTTTATCTCCATATTTCTGTGTTTCTTTTTTGTTTGTTTCTTTGTTTGTGTATGTGTATGTATGTATTTGTATCTGTTTTGTTTCTTTTTATATTTGTTCTACCAATACATTCCCCCATATTTTTAATTTTTTTTTGTTTGTATTGTATTCGAATTGTTATATAAATTGTGGTGTATATACACCTCAGGTTAGAGGATCAAGCAGAGCGAACAAAGAAG
>NW_013571646.1:3540-3979 GCF_000499745.2 Eimeria mitis | reverse complement strand
AAAAAAAAAAAAAAAAAAAAAAAAAAAAAAAAAAAAAAAAAAAAAAAGGGAAAGAGATTGTATACATAGCAGCAGTATAAACACAAACAAAATTATTATTTTATTCTTTTTTTTTATTTTTTTTTTTTGTTTTATATTTATATATTGAATATAAGAAAGAGAAAAAAAACAACAAACGACAAAAAAAAAGAAGCAGCAAGGTATAAATATAAATAATAATATAAACATAAATAAAAAATAAACAAATAAAAATATAAACGTATATATATATATATATATATACATAGATAGATAGATATACAATTAAATAAAAACAAACATAAACATAAAGAGCAAAATAAAAAAAAAGACAGAACAAAGAAGAATAAGATAAAATAAATAAAAAGAAAAAAAAAGAAAAGAAAAAAAGAAAAAAGAATAAACAAAAACAAGAAAAAAA
>NW_013571646.1:2702-3440 GCF_000499745.2 Eimeria mitis | reverse complement strand
AAAAAAAAAAAAAAAAAAAAAAAAAAAAAAAAAAAAAAAAAAAAAAAAAAAAAAAAAAAAAAAACTAACGTCTAGATATTCTTGTAGCATCTCTTGTACAGTTGGTGGCGAGAAGGGACTGTTATTTTGTGTCTCCTTTTTTTTATTTTTATTTTTTATATTTTTAAGTGAATCATAGAAATTCCCCCATATATCATTATTATTATTATTATTATTATTTAAATTAATATTAATATTTATATTTATATTTGTGTTTATATTTATATTTTTGTTTGTGTTTATGTTTGTGTTTATTTGTTTTTTTCCTCCTAAATATAAAGTTTCTTCTTTTTTACTTTCATCTTTATCTTTATAAATATTTATTATTTCTTCTGTATTTTTTTGTATTGTATTTAAGCAATCAGCCAGAGCTAGCTGCAGATGCAGTGATTCTTTTCTTTGTCTCTCGCTTTTTCTTTTTGGTTTATAAGAAAGAGGTGCCAGCTGCTGCTGCTGCTGCTGCTCCTGCTGCTCTCCCTCTATCTCTTGCTGCTGCAGCAGCAGCTGTGCTGCTACCTCCTCTAGCTTCTCTGTCTCCTCATGCAGAGACCGCAGCACTTCTAAGACAGAAGAAGCCATTCTGGGGTGTATATACAGCTCAGAATATATATTATATTTATTTATATTTATTCAATACCTTCTGTTTTTTTATATTTTTTTTATTTTTTTTTTGGGGTTTGTATGAGCCCCTAGCGATCA
>NW_013571646.1:0-851 GCF_000499745.2 Eimeria mitis | reverse complement strand
TGTTTGCGTTAATTATATATTTTATATCAACAAACAAATACAAAAAAAATAAATTTTGTTTGTATCTTTCAGGGTGTATAGGCAGCTATTTGGGGTGTATATGCAGCTCTCTGGGGTGTATACGCAGCTATCTGGGGTGTATAGGCAGCTATCTGGGGTGTACATGCAGCTATCTGGGGTGTACATGCAGGTACATGCATATATTTGTTGTGTATCTGCATCTAATTGGGGTGTACATGCAGCAATTTGGGGTGTATATGCATCTATCTGGGGTGTACATGCAGGTACCGTGTGTTTGCGACTCTGAAGAGAGAAAAAGGTTTATTTCCATCGGCTGTATTTCACGCTGCCGGCGGAAAAAAAAAAGAAGTTAAGGTTTGGTGTTCTAACGACTATCTAGGCATGAGCCAGCACCCGCTTGTTATCGAGGTACAAACCCTAAACCCTAAACCCTAAACCCTAAACCCTAGGTTTTTAAATTTGTTTAGAGAGACGGGGGTTAGTAGGGGTTTTGTTGAGCTCGGGTTGATATTATATACACAATAATACAAACACCCTAAACCCTAAACCCTAAACCCTAATTTAAATCCCTCTTAAGACGTAACAAATATCATTGTTATATAATCTAGGGTTTAGGGTTTAGGGTTTAGGGTTTAGGGTTTAGGGTTTGTGTTTAGGCGGCTAAGAAAGCTCTCGAAGAGAGCGGAGCAGGCAGCGGGGGGACACGAAATATATCCGGCACAAATGTTTATCATAAAGCTCTAGAAGAAGAAATTGCGGACTGGTGAGGGTTTAGGGTTTAGGGTTTAGGGTTTAGGGTTTAGGGTTTAGGGTTTAGGGTTTAGGGTTTA
>NW_013571645.1:6061-6466 GCF_000499745.2 Eimeria mitis | reverse complement strand
TATATATATAATATAAATACTATATATAAATAATATTTATAAATATAAAAAATATATATATATATATATATTTATTTATTTATATATAATTAGTTATAAGAGAGGAGTGAGACAGCCAAAGAAAGAAACGAAAAACGGATTTCTGTTTTTTCTTTTTTTGTTAGTAGAGAGAAGAAACCACAAAAAAAAACAAAAAAAACAAAATTAATAAAATAAAAAATATTAATAATATTAAAAACATTAAAAATATTAAAAAAAATAAAAAAAATAAAAAAAAAAAATAAAAAAAATAAAAAAAAGAATGTTTTTTTGTATAGTGATGAATACCCCCTTTAGGGTTTTCTTTTATTTTATAAAATTTTTTATATTGTTTATATTTTTTATATTTTTTATATTTATAAATAT
>NW_013571645.1:5200-6041 GCF_000499745.2 Eimeria mitis | reverse complement strand
TTTTTTTTTTTTTTTTTTTTTTTTTTTTTTTTTTTTGGTGTGAAATACAGATATATAGATGATCCACCAGGAGGGGTGTTTATGTATAAGAGGGTAAACACGATACAAAAAACAGAAAAAAATAAACATTTTTTAATTTATTTTTTAAAAAAATAAAACAAAAAACAAAAAAAAACAAAAAAAAACAAAAAAAACAAAAAAAAGAAGAAAAATAAAAACGAGAATTTCGTGAAATCGAGCCGAAGTTGAACTTGCAACAAAAACGGAAACCTAAAGAAACAACGACAAAAAAGAGAAAAAAAAAGTTTAATTTTTATAAAAAAAGATATTTAATAAATTAATTTATATTTTAATTGATTAATTTATGTTTTTTTTCTGTTTTTTTTGGTGGGTTTTATAGTAAAAAGAATAGATGAATTGATGGGGCTTGCTTGTTTCAGCTGCAACGGGGCTAAGAGAAGGGGATAAAGAACGAAGGGTATTATATGTGTCTATGGTTTGTATTTTTGTTTTATTTTATTTGTTTTTATTTATTTTATTTTATTTTGTTTGTTTATGTTTATATTTTTCACAAATTTATGGGTTTCTTGCTGCTTTCTTTGTTGCAGATGTGTACCCTCTCAGGTGTACATACACCTCAATTCAACTCTTAATCGTCTTCCTCTTCTCCCCAATGCCATTTCTTTTCTTCTTTTATAAAAATAAAAATGAAAACACAAAAGAAGCGTTGCTGAGGGGTAGGAGCTCTTAACCCTGCAGCAACAGCTGTATCAGCAGCAGCAACATCTCTCCCTCTCTCTCTCTCTCTCTCTCTCTCTCTATATATATATATATATATATA
>NW_013571645.1:5037-5104 GCF_000499745.2 Eimeria mitis | reverse complement strand
AAAGAGAAGGAAATTCTGGGGTGTATATACACCGCAGAGAAGAAACTCTTTCTTCTCTCTTATAAAT
>NW_013571645.1:3684-4209 GCF_000499745.2 Eimeria mitis | reverse complement strand
TATCTTTATCTTTTTTTTTTCTTCTTTTTTAATATTTTTTTTTCTTTTTTCTTTTTTCTTTTTTCTTTTTCTTTATATCTTTTTAAATAACAAAATGTATTCATTCTTTTTCTATCGTTTCCTATTTATGGCGTTAGCTGTATATATATATTTATTCTTTAGTTTGTTATGGTATAGTACAACAGCAGCAGCAGCAGCAGCAGCAGCAGCAGCATCAACTCCCGCAACAGCAACAGCAGCAGCAGCACCAGCAGCAGCAACAACAGCAGCAGCAGCAGCAGCAGCAGCAGCAGCATTTGATCTATCTCTAGAGACAGCAACAGAGATGTCCTCAGAAGCTTTTGCTGCACCGAAAGCACCACCACCGTCAGAAGCAACAAGAATGACGAGAGAAGAAGCAGAAACAGCAGCAGCAGCAGCAGCAACAGCAGAGCTGCTTAAGGAGGAGCAGCGAGCGAAGCAAGCAGCAGCAGCAGCAGCATGGGAGGCTCGTCTTGGTTTATTCCTAGAAGGTGCAGCAGCAGC
>NW_013571645.1:3078-3643 GCF_000499745.2 Eimeria mitis | reverse complement strand
CAGCAGCAGCAGCAGCAGCAGCAGCAGCAGCAAAATGTTGCTGCTGCAGCAGCAGCAGCTAGAAATGAATCAACATCATCAGCAGAGAAAGGCATAAAGGTAGCATCATTGACTTTTGTTTCTTTTTCTCTTATTTGTCTCTTTTTTATTTTTATTATAGATATAAAACATAAACTCTCTTCTCTTTCTCTTCTCCCCCCGTACATACACCCCAAAGATATACCACAACGTGTTGCTGCTCTTCTCGCTAACAACAAAATCGTTGTCTTCCTTGCTGAGTAAACCCTAAACCCTAAACCCTAAACCCTAAACCCTAAACCCTAAACAATAAACCCTAAACGATAAACCCTAAACCCTCAACACTAAACCCTAAACCCTCAACAATAAACCCTAAATACTCGCTGACAACAAAATCGTTGTCTTCCTTGCTGAGTAAACCCTAAACCCTAAACCCTAAACCCTAAACCCTTAACAATAAACAATAAACAGTAAACCCTAAACCCTAAACCCTTAGCCCTAAACCCTCAACAATAAACCCTCAAGAATAAACACTAAACCCTAAATA
>NW_013571645.1:2050-2978 GCF_000499745.2 Eimeria mitis | reverse complement strand
AAACCCTAAACCCTAAACCCTAAACAATAAACCCTAAACCCTAAACCCTAAACAATAAACCCTAAACCCTAAACCCTAAACAATAAACAATAAACAATAAACAATAAACAATAAACCCTAAATACTCGCAAACAACAAAATCGTTGTCTTCCTTGCTGAGTAAACCCTAAACCCTAAACCCTAAACCCTAAACACTAAACACTAAACAATAAACAATACTAAACAATAAACCCTAAACCCTCAACTATAAACAATACACACTAAACCCTAAACCCTAAACAATAAACCCTCAACAATACACACGAAACAGAAAGAAAATCGGTGTCTTCCTCGCTGAGTAAACCCTAAACCCTAAACCCTAAACCCTAAACCCTAAGAAACAGTACGAAACACTAAACAGTAGAAAATAGAAAACCCTAGGACACTAGGAAACCCTAAACCCTAAACCCTAAACCCTAAGCCCTAGTAAACTCTAAACCCTAGTAAACCCTAAACCCTAGTGAACCCTAAACCCTAGTAAACCCTAAACCCTAAACCCTAGCAAACCCTAGTAAACCCTCAGTAGTAGTAGTTTAGGGTTTAGGGTTTAGGGTTTAGGGTTTAGTAGACGCTAGTAAACCCTAGAAAACCCTAAATCCTAAACCTTACTAAACCCTAGTAAACCCTAAACCCTGAAACCCTAAACCCTAAACCCTAAACCCTAGTAAACCCTAGACCCTAGAGCTTAAACCCTACACCCTAAACAATATACGAAACCTTAAACCCTAGTAAACCCTATAACCCCAAACCCTAAACCCTAAACCCTAAACCCTAGTAAACCCTAAACCCTAAACCCTGAGCCGCCTTGAGGGTTTGGGGTTTCTGTGGGTCAGTCACTACTGTCTCTGCTGCTCTTTGTTCTAGTTATTAATTTATTCTAAACTACTTT
>NW_013571645.1:1903-2014 GCF_000499745.2 Eimeria mitis | reverse complement strand
GCTGCTGCTGCTGCTGTTGCTGCTGCTGCTGCTGCTGCTGCTGCAGCGACTGCCCCATCTGCGTGGCCGGCCTGAAGGAGATCGAGAAGCTAGGACATGAACCCGTAAGAA
>NW_013571645.1:1512-1819 GCF_000499745.2 Eimeria mitis | reverse complement strand
CTGCTGCTGGCGCTGTTGCTGCTGCTGCTGCTGCTGATGATGATGATGATGGTGATGATGATGATGATGCTGGTGCTGATTCTGCTGGCGCTGTTGCTGCTGCTGCTGTTGCTGGCGCTGTTGCTGCTGCTGCTGCTGCTGCTGCTGCTGGCGCTGTTGCTGCTGCTGTATCTATTTACATCTATTTTTTCAGCTCTATTTATTTATTTAATTTATATCTATTTATTTTATTTATATTTATTTATTTTTATTTATTTTATTTATTTTATTTATTTTATTTATATTTCTTTATTTTATTTATTTAGTC
>NW_013571645.1:0-1466 GCF_000499745.2 Eimeria mitis | reverse complement strand
TTTTTTTTTTTTTTTTTTTTTTTTTTTTTTTTTTTTTTTTTTTAATTTTTGCATTCATTTATATCTATTTGTACCTACTTACATCTATTTTTTGCGCTCTATTCATTTATTTTATTTATATTTATTTATTTTATTTATTTTATTTATTTAGGTTGTTGTGTTGTTGATGGGGCACCGCCTAGAGCGGCCTGTTAGGGGTTTTTTGGATTCACAGTTTGGGGTCAGCAGACTGCCGGTTGTCTTCTATGAAGGCACCCCGTTGGGGGATTTCAACAGCGCCGTAGGTTTATATATTTATTTATTTTTATTTTATTTATTTTTATTTTATTTATTTATTTATTTATTTATTTATTTAAATAAGTATAAGTGTAGATGTAAATGTATGTTTATACACATTTATTTTGGTTTTTGTTTAATCTGTTTTGGGGATTTCAACAGCGCCGTAGGTTTATACTTTTATTTATTTTTATTTTATTTATTTTTATTTATTTTTTTATTTGTTTATTTATTTATTTGTTTGTTTATTTATTTAAATAGATGGGTGTATTCGTGTATATACATATGTTTCGTTTTTTGTTTGGTTGTTTAATCTGCTTTTTTTGCTTTTTTTTGGGGATTTCAACAGCGCCGTAGGTTTAAATAAATAAAAATAAATAAAAATAAAAATAAATAAAAATAAAAATAAATAAAAATAAATGAATAAATGTATATTTATTTATTTACTTATTTAAATATACATCTAGATGTAAATGTATGTTTATATATTATTTATTTCGTTCTTTGTTTGGTTGTTTTATCTGCTTTTTTGCTTTTGGGGAGATTTCAACGGTGCTGTGAGTTTATACATTTATTTATTTATTTATTTATTTATTTTTATTTATTTATTTATTTATTTGTTTGTTTGTTTGTTTATTTATTTAAATAAATGGGTGTATTCGTGCATGTGCATATATTTCGTTTGTTTGGCATCAGTAGGGGGTACATGCATGCATGGATGCATGCATTGATGTTGGGTGTATGCATGCATGCATGCATGCATGCGTGCATGCATGCATTTGGGGTGTATGCATGCATGCATGCATGGATGTGGGGTGTATGCATGCATGCATGCAGTGCGGTGTATGCATGCATGCATGCATGCATGTGGGGTGTATGCATGCATGCATGCATGTGGGGTGTATGCATGCATGCATGCATGCATGCATGCATGCATGTGGGGTGTATGCATGCATGCATGCATGCATGTGGGGTGTATGTGTTGCTGTTCAGATGAGTTACATGGGGTCTCCTGCTGCAACACCAGAAGCAGCACCGAAGAGCGGAGGGAATTAATAAATGAATAAAAAAATAAATAAATTAATTTATTTATTAATTAATTTATTTATTTAGTTGCTGCTATCCTCACTCTATCGTTGATTGGGGTGTATGCGCAGCTTGCATGCATGGGGTTTGGGGTGTATATGCAG
>NW_013571644.1:4391-6378 GCF_000499745.2 Eimeria mitis | reverse complement strand
CAGCAGCAAAGAGCTAGCACTGACCGGAAGCAATGAACGGTGTAGCCTCTTTTACGTGCGGAGCACTCCAAGAATACAGTCACTCTACTATCTTCCCATATATAACTGATCAAATCCAACGCGCTGAATACCTAACACGCCTGGTGACGAAGCCTACCGTCTGTGTAAGTGCCTTTTGTAACGCCGCAGCGTTTTTCTGAACCTTTCGCCGTCGACCATGCCTTTGCGGTTCATTTAGGATTCTGGTGACGAGTCGCAGATGTAATCCTGAGCGACTAATCGAAGCGTAAAGTGTGTGTGAGAGGTGTAGTACCTACGTCGCTGTCCCATTTTGCACCTGCAAGGGCGCGCCAAGGATGTTCCCATACTGCTGCACATCCAATGACGGTTGCTCCTTTCCCAGCCATCTGGGATGCCCTGCCTCCGTTCAGGGCCTAGGCGTCAAGCCTACTTCCTGTTTTATGGCGTTCCGTGTGGCCTCCTTTCGCTGGGATGCAAGACGTAGAATGCTTCCGTTGCTCGTGTTCAACTATGTTGCAGGGACAGATACAAAGGAGTATTTGTAACGGGAGAATGCACCTGCAGTGCACTTGAAGGCGATCTAGCCCACGGTTCAGGTGCATGAAAGTTTTCAATCCCAACCGGTTCCAGCATTGAATGCAAAACATCTTGCAGCCTCCGACTACTTGTTCATCCTTGAAGTACAGTTCCTTTTCGCATTGAGAATCCAATCCTACCGCCTGATGTATTACATACCCTGCCGGCTTGCTGTGTGCACCCCTCCCTCGCCAGCAAAGCGGTGTTGCGCCTAACGTTGTTTGCCAGTNCCTGCCGGCTTGCTGTGTGCACCCCTCCCTCGCCAGCAAAGCGGTGTTGCGCCTAACGTTGTTTGCCAGTCGAGGTACCTGCGTACATGTCCACAAACAAGGACTATAAGTAAGCTCCACACGCAACACCGCCAGCGCTTCCGTGTGCTTCAATGGTGCCGCCATACTTCGGTCGGGCGTCAACGAAGGACCAAGCTCCTATATGTCTCCCAATCGCTGCTGCTACGTCTCCCCCGGGGAGCAGCCGTACTGCCTGGTTGGCGAAAAGTCCTCCTGTTTAGGGATTATCCTCCACTATGCAGCCACTCCCCAGAGTAACAAAATGATTTTCTGGGAGCATCTGCCAGCACGCATATGATCCACGGGCAAGCACATGCACTGAGGCTCAGCACACTGCCCCACTGTGAAGGCGCTGATGGCGCTAACAGAACAACCGCCAACGCTCCACCGAGCATTAAATGCACGCTTGCAAACGCTTCAACTTCAATCGTACTATCTGCATGCCACTATCCTGTCGCTTGGATTTGCATCTGCACACCACTTGTAGCCAAACTCCACTTCTCCGAATAAATTAGTTTCTCATGCACAGCTACGATGTCTGTAGATTCGAGATCTAGCAAACGATGTGCCCAACCTTTGGCAATGGTGATCCTCCGAAGCATTGTCACTACCTCAAACAGGCACAGTAAGCTCTATCATTTATTCATGTATCCGCCGAATCGTTGCAAATTTCGCTACTCATTCCACAAGGTCGCCTGATTGTGGCTACTGCCTGGATGTAAAATTTGCCGAGGCATAGGTACCGTCCGGTATGCATGTGCTCACTACTACGCACGATTATTAAATTGCAGACAAGGCAAGACAGACTTGCTGTAGTGTGCAAAGCCGCTGTATGGCCTTTCCGCTGTCCAGGGATGTGCCGACAGTTCTAGATGACTGCAAGCATGATGTAGCTTGTGACTGTCCTAACCATGCTTGCAGTTCACAACGTGTACGGCACAGCGGTTACACAGCAGTTAAACCGCTAGAAAGCCTAGCGAATGTGCTGACAGTCGTATCATCTCCGACAATAGTTCCTTAACGTCAGCCAGTCAGGTTCTTCAGACATTGGAACAAGACTATGCCGTCAGCTGTCTGTGATTGTGAACGGCTTGCCGCAC
>NW_013571644.1:3275-4291 GCF_000499745.2 Eimeria mitis | reverse complement strand
GCATGATGTAGCTTGTGACTGTCCTAACCATGCTTGCAGTTCACAACGTGTACGGCACAGCGGTTACACAACAGTTAAACCGCTAGAAAGCCTAGCGAATGTGCTGAAAGTCGTATCATCTCCGACAATAGTTCCTTAACGTCAGCCAGTCAGGTTCTTCAGACATTGGAACAAGACGATGCCGTCAGCTGTCTGTGATTGTGAACGGCTTGCCGCATTTATCACAGCTGCTTATTGTAGTGTGCAACACTCTCTTGAATGGTAAAAGCCGCACTTTCACGCATTTACAATTCACGGCATCGATTCACGATGCTGTGAATTGTAAATGCGTGAAAGTGCGGCTTTTACAATTCATGGGCTAGTGAACCGAAACGAATTCGCACACCAGAGAGTGTTGCACGTTTGGGGGAGTAGATGTTTTTGAAGGCGGCAAGCCGTGCACGATCACCGACAGGCTACAGCATCGTCTTGTCTGCATGCACGAACTCCGCCACCAGAAACTCTTATAGTGTATCGTGCACGGCACTCAAAGCCACATATGATGTGGCACTGGAAAGAGCACCCCTCAACTGCCTGCTGAACGAGAGATTGTGACGCGCTTATACTGAACATGCGGCGTTTACGAAAGACGTAATCTTCCGCGGACGTTGCAGAATCCAGCTAGCACACTACAAACCAGCATTGGGAATGCGATGGCCGCCTTTTTGTGAGCTATTATCGGCCCAGAGCGGCCTCGGGCATCAATTGATTTGATCGGCACAGTTCGCCACAGTTCGCCACAGTACTATTTATCGCATCTTCCAGTTGGCGCAGTACCTCTGGTTGACATTGGGCGTAGTTTAGCTCTACGCATGACGCCTACTCGCTGTGTAGTGAAACATCCAGTATAAGGCTGCTTATCATAGTATGCGTTCTTCGCGGTTGCAGCTTCGGGCGACTATGGAAGGGCTTTGTAGCGAATGCACCAGAGGAACAGAATCAAAGACCTTCCGATATACGGGGAGAAACGCATTGCG
>NW_013571644.1:311-3175 GCF_000499745.2 Eimeria mitis | reverse complement strand
TGGCACTGGAAAGAGCACCCCTCAACTGCCTGCTGAACGAGAGATTGTGACGCGCTTATACTGAACATGCAGCGTTTACGAAAGACGTAATCTTCCGCGGGCGTTGCAGAATCCAGCTAGCACACTACAAACCAGCATTGGGAATGCGATGGCCGCCTTTTTGTGAGCTATCATCGGCCCAGAGCGGCCTCGGGCATCAACTGATTTGATCGGCACAGTTCGCCACAGTTCGCCACAGTACCATTTATCGCATCTTCCAGTTGGCGCAGTACCTCTGGTTGACATTGGGCGTAGTATAGCTCTACGCATGACGCCTACTCGCTGTGTAGTGAAACATCCAGTATAAGGCTGCTTATCATAGTATGCGTTCTTCGCGGTTGCAGCTTCGGGCGTCTATGGAAGGGCTTTGTAGCGAATGCACCAGAGGAACAGAATCAAAGACATTCCGATATACGGGGAGAAACGCATTGCAACAGGCGCACTTCCTGCGTTGGTGGATACTAGTTTTTTGAGAAATTTTTCTCCAGTGGATCCGTCGTGGCACTGCGCCACATTATACTTTAAACGTATTCGCCTGATGTAGGGATATTTCGATTGGTCAAGGTCCGCTCTTTCCTGGTCAAGCGCACTACTGCCAGCGCCCACACGCATTTCGTTCACGCGTTGAAGAGAAAAGAGTCCATGTGCAGCACAGCGCATGGTTGATGGTAAGTTAATGAATAGGTTATACGAGCCTACCTGCTACATAACCTTGCAGAATCGCTCCGAGAGCATCGCTTTCGCCACCCAGCGTATTAGCACTGCGTGAGCATACCTAAACTCGGCGTCACAGAGGTTCGGAATTTTCGTCCAGAATCAAACGACAACGAACCATTTATCATGCGACGAGTTCAGTACTCGGGTATCCCTGCTATTGCGGCTTGAGCCCAAATATAACCTCCCAGAAGCTATTCTCCCTGTTTCATCTCGGACGCCAACAGGACGACACCTAGAAAAGGCATTCTTACCAACGGCGTTTAGCGATTTGGTCTAACGGGCAACTCCACAGCTCGCCGTATCTTGCCACTATAAGCCGTGTAAGCTATCGACGAAGTCTACTGCATACATTCTAGATNACAGCTCGCCGTATCTTGCCACTATAAGCCGTGTAAGCTATCGACGAAGTCTACTGCATACATTCTAGATCTATCTCGAGAGACGTGGTGTGCGCGGTGTACAGCACCAGGCTTTTGAGATGAGGTGCAAGAGCGGTGTACAGCAGCAGGATTTTGAAATGAGGTTCAGCCTCTTGGCAGAGTCAGCTCCCGCTTGAGCTCACTATCTGCACTTCCGTAGGCGTGTCTCGACTGTAGCAGTCACGCGGCGATGTACGCACCACGCAAGGTGACAACGCCCGTTGGCGAAACGTGTCATTTACTTCCGTTCATGCCAATGAAGCCATAATATAGTCTTGGAAGGAAACAGTTTGTCAATATTACTCGACACGCAAGCTACAAGCACCTAGATGGAACATCCTGAGACTAGCGCACTCCCACGTCGACATATCATGCATGACGCAGTATGCCATCCCAAGGAAACGCACGCGGTTAAACTACAAGGGTGGCTTATGAAGCAGCAAGCGTGGCTCTGCAAGGTAATACAGCACTGCCCTTCCCTCACAGCGTTTACTAGATTCATACAGGTTAAACTGTACCATTGTACCATCGCTGCAAGCTCCTTTACAAGCCCCACTCAATTCAGTTTTAAGTCGTTAGCTAAGGTTGCCACAATACACAAATTCCTTAAGACGAGACCCAACTGTCGAGCTGTTGAGTTCCATGTGCCGTAGGGGCACCAATAATCACAATATTGGTTTGCGCCGCTGCAAGGAACTCCCCAGAAGCACCACGTGTCATACCCTGTGAGCATGGTAAATGCCACATCTCCACAACTTGATATGCCGCTTCAGCCAATAATGAGTTGCAAGTTCGCACTAATGCACATCCTGTGGGGACAGCAGCATACATCCTGCACAAATGGCGTGCCGTGCAATTTCGTTCCAAATAGAAACGCTCTCTCGCCATAGCCATCATTCACTCCTTCACGATAAATGTACCAGACGTTCGTCAACGCATAAGCCGTCGGAAGAGTCATAGAACAAGCATTAAATTCTTTACCACTGTAAGCGCGAGTCACTGCTTGACCATACTTTCTGCACCAAAATAGTTATGGACTATCCCCTAGCATATAAACCAAAGACCCTGCCCGAAGTGGCATTACACCGCATTTGCCACGAAACAGGGACTTGCTGCTAGTCGCCTGCTATCCTATACGCAACGCCCCCCCACCTTCCGTGCCATGCGATGTCTCAGATGCGGAAAATTGTCAGTACGGCAAACATAACCAATCATTTGCACAAGGTGTAGTTAACGGTCCTGGTGATGCAGTAGGCACCTTTTCCTTCGAGCGGCTGCTATCGCGCGCTACGGCGAGTCACGTCTGCTGCCGCTTGCTACTACTAGTGGCAAGGCAAAGCTCCGTGCTGATCACGGGGGCGTCACGGAGAACCTTTCAGGCATCCTCAGCCGCCAAACAGTCTGACATGCCGCCACGATTAGTTCAATTTATACTCTACCCTCCAAGACGCCTACTGCCTGTGTAGAATTTTGTTCTAACCTAAGAATGATCACGCTCCAGTACTATTATGCATGCGGTAGCGTCAAGACCGTCAATATACTGGAATTGCTTTGCGCGGTTCTCGAAAAACGGGCGCACCAGCATCAAAGCTCTCCGTAAAGCTAGCTAGCAAGCACCAGCCTGACCAAAAACGCACTCTCTGCAACATTGCCGCTGTGCAGTAAATGCTGGAAAGTACGCCAGCATAC
>NW_013571644.1:0-194 GCF_000499745.2 Eimeria mitis | reverse complement strand
CCTGGCTCGTAGCAGCAGCAGCTCGTCAACCTTACTCGACATACCATTGGCAGTAAGCAGGCGGAAAGGGGTGAAACTGCCATACGCCCAAATTTTTAGAGTTGTGGAACTCATATTCGATGCGGTGAACCGCGCCGTCCCATGCACACGCACACGCCGCAGCCGCAGGTGGGTCTGCTGTATCACCTTGCAGA
>NW_013571643.1:0-4858 GCF_000499745.2 Eimeria mitis | reverse complement strand
GCAGCAGCAGCAGCAGCAGCAGCAGCAGCAGCAGCAGCAGCAGCAGCAGCAGGAGGGGTCCTGAGGATATATTTTTGGTGTTGGTTGCTCCCTCATTCAGCCGCTGCTGCAGGACGGGGGTTTACTCTTACCACGCGCTGCAGTGGCAGCAGCAAATAGAGAGCGAGGAGCAGCAGCAGCAGCTGCAGATACACCTGGAGAATAAAAAAGAAGAATTGTTGCTGCTGAGGAAAGCAGCAAGCTTTAGATCCTCAGATAAAAATCCTGTCTTTGCTGCTGGGGTTGCTGCTGCACCACCTCCTGCTGCTGCTGCTGCTGCTGCTGCTGCTGATGCTGTTGCTGCTGCTGCAGCTGCTGCAGCAGCACACACACAAAGTACACACACAACCCCACGCCTCTCCCCAGCAAGGACCCCGACGCTGCATCACCAGCAGCAGCAGCACCAGCAGCAGCAGCAGCAGCAGCAGCAGCAGCAGCAGCAGCAGCAGCAGCAGCAGCAGCAGCAGCAGAAGAGAAGCACGCTGTGGCTCGGCCGCGTTGACTTTGGGTTTTTTACTCGTTGTGGTTTTTACGATTGGAGGATATGCAGAGCCAATGAACAAGAGGGCACCTGGTAAACCCTAAACCCTAAACCCTAAACCCTAAACCCTAAACCCCTGGGTGCTTGAGGTAAACCCTAAACCCTAAACCCTAAACCCTTGGGCGGTTGAGGCTTTTGGCTTTGTATGATAAACGCATCGTGCTGCTCTGCTGGAAACAAGGGTTTAGGGTTTAGGGTTTAGGGTTTAGGGTTTATATTCTTGCAGGTCTGTTGTTGAGAGTGCTGGGAGGAGACAGGCAGCAGCAGCAGCTGCTGCTGCTGCAGCAGGAAGCAGCAGCAGCAGCAAAGGGCGACGCACAGCAGCAGCAGCAGCACAAGCCCTAAGACACCGCCAGCAGCAGCACCGGCCCCTCTCTGGAGCTGTTGTAGACGAATGTTATCCTCTGCAGGTGCTCACCAAACCCTAAACCCTAAACCCTAAACCCTAAACCCTTAAAGTCTCAGACCCTAGACATTAACACTCCTCCTGCAGGCCGGCGATTCAAATGGGAGGTTTAGGGTTTAGGGTTTAGGGTTTATGGGGTTCGTGCGACGGTGCGTCGGCCTGTAGGCTGCAGGGTGTATACCGACAAGGTTAGGGTTTAGGGTTTAGGGTTTAGGGTTTAGGGTTTGTGGTTCAGGGGCGCGTCATCGTGCTGCCCGAGGGTTATCAAGAGCTGCAGCCCCACGAAATTTTTGTTGATCAGCACGAGGCCCAGTGGCACGAGGAGACAGGTTAAACCCTAAACCCTAAACCCTAAACCCTAAACCCTCAGCGCTAAACCCTAAACCCTAAACCCTAGACCCTATGTTTATCATGCAGACGAAACAAAGAACACAAAAGCCCTTAAAAAAACCCTCTCACTTCAACAGCTACATAAGCTGGTAGTTTGGTAAGAATCCAAGTCTAGGGTTTAGGGTTTAGGGTTTAGGGTTTAGGGTTTAGGGTTTGTGGTTTAGGGGCTTTGACCCAGCGGGGTTCGTTCGAGAGCGTCGCCAGCAGCGCCAAGGGTTTCAGCGCTTCACGCATAAATTGTTTGTTTATAAGTGGAGCTCAGGAGAGAGACACGGGGATGCCTCTATACACCCGCCTGGGTAAACCCTAAACCCTAAACCCTAAACCCTAGTTAAACCCTTGTCAAACCCTAGACTCTCATGCGGCTTCTTCAGTGCACAAATCTCCATCCAGATGCTGCATATCCTTCATGATCTAGAACTCGACATCTAGGGTTTAGGGTCTAGGGTTTAGGGTTTAGGGTTTAGGGTTTAGGGTTTAGGGTTTGTGAGATACAGACGATGTAACATATGAAAACCCTGATGCTAGCCCCTTTGCTTCGCCTTGCCGCTCAGCCCCCTGCACTTTGTTGGGGGGTAGCCCAGGGTTTTCTGAGTTGGTGCAGGTACACTACAAAACCCTAAACCCTAAACCCTAAACCCTAAACCCTAGACCCTTGAATCTTGATGAAGGTTCAGGGCTTATCCTCTGTCTCGCTAACCACCTACTTAACCCTAAACCCTAAACCCTAAACCCTAGTTCGATAGCGCCAGGACTCGGCTTTTGAACCATAAGCATCTAGGGTTTAGGGTTTAGGGTTTAGGGTTTAGGGTTTAGGGTTTGTGTGTAGGAATGTCATCGAGAAGGCATGAGGGTTGTTGTTGATGTTTCTACGAGGGTTTCTTCCTCTCACCCTCACCGCCACTACTTGCCGCTGATGCTTATGCACGAGGTGCTGCTAAACCCTAAACCCTAAACCCTCAAACCTAAACCCTAAACCCTAAACCCTAGGCTGTTGCGATAGCAAGCTAGGAAGGCCGACGGTATAGCCTCTAGGGGGAATCGATAGAAAGAGGGTTTTAGGGTTTAGGGTTTTAGGTTGCGGGTTTAGGGTTTAGGGTTTAGGGTTTAGGGTTTAGGGTTTAGGGTTTAGGGTTTGGAGAGCGGGTATTCAGGATGCCGAGGGAAAAGCCAACTTTTTTTATGGAGGCGAAACCAGGGGTATCAAGCGTGGAGGTGAGCCTTGAGGGTTTAGGGTTTAGGGTTTAGGGTTTAGGGTTTAGGGTTTAGGAGTGAGGAGCGAAAGATGGCTTGGTACGCTCCAGGCCACGGATCCCCAACAAGGCCTAGGGTTTAGGGTTTAGGGTTTAGGGTTTAGGGTTTAGGGTTTGTTATACAGAGACAGCTCTGCTAAACTACAGAAAGGTAGCGAGCTGGAACCGCTTTGTGTTGGATGTTTTGGCTTGGATTAAGAGATTCGGTACGCCAAACCCTAAACCCTAAACCCTAAACCCTAAACCCTCGACGCTAAACCCTAAACCCTAGATGATATGTTGTTGTATGTTATGAAGGATATAACGCTCAGATTTTTGCGGGGTTTTAGCATAGCGTTTCTGCACTGTGTAGCGCATGCATCAGGGTTTAGGGTTTAGGGTTTAGGGTTTAGGGTTTAGGGTTTGGGGTTTAGGTATCGATGGTTTGAGGCTCCTCAACAGCAACAGCGCGCCGGAGGTTTTGGTGGCGAATGAAACCGCTCTAAACCGCCGCGATGCCGACGGCCAGTCTGCGTATTCACCAGAAGAAATCATCACGGGCCAGGTCAAACCCTAAACCCTAAACCCTAAACCCTAAACCCTAAACCCTGATGAAGGGGTAGAAACCCCCGCTAGAATTCGCAGATTGCACACGCAGAGAGAACCATATGCCATTTTGTTTCGCTCATGATAGGGTTTGTTTAGGGTTTAGGGTTTAGGGTTTAGGGTTTGTGGTTGTTGCTCTCCGTGCGGCCGAGCAACACAAGAGGATTTCGCGGTTTGAAGAAAAGCCTACCCTTCAGCTTCTAGGGTTTAGGGTTTAGGGTTTAGGGTTTAGGGTTTAGGGTTTGTGTGCGCAGGTGGTGGTGCCAGGCACAAACAACATGACGGGGTATTGGAGTCTAGCGAAGTCTCCTCGCTTCTACCCAAACCCTTTCCTTATCAAGGTAAACCCGAGGGTTTAGGGTTTAGGGTTTAGGGTTTAGGGTTTAGGGGTTTAGAGGGTTTTATAAGGTTGTATAGGGTTTTATAGGGTTTATATGGTTTATTAGGGTTTATTAGGGTTTATCAGGGTTTAGTGTTCTAGGGTTTAGGGTTTAGGGTTTAGGGTTTNTAGGGTTTAGGGTTTAGGGTTTAGGGTTTTGTGTATGTGGTTTCAGTTGTGCCGGAGTGTATGGGCTGAAAGCCCTAACTTTTTGCTGCTAGCTGAGGCTTGTGGTGTTGGGGGCGAGGGTTTAGGGTTTAGGGTTTGCACAGTATGCGGCGAGTCTCCTCTGTCTCATCGGCCCCGTTTCTGTTCTTCTTGCTCTGCTGCTCTCCCGGAGTACGCGCTAAACCCTAAACCCTAAACCCTAAACCCTAATCTGTACCGCTCGTCTTCAGTTGGCCGGTGGCGAGAGACACCCACTGCGACAGCTTCAAAATACCTGTTCATGATACAAAACCTAGGGTTTAGGGTTTAGGGTTTAGGGTTTAGGGTTTAGGGTTTAGGGTTTGAGTGCATGCAGGAAACTCGCCAAACAAAGAGCAGACGCAACTGCAGCCCTTTTATGTCGAAGTGGTTTCGTGCCGGTGGTTCAGCACGTTGCTTCTTTAGTTCCTTCTGTGTTGAGTGCGTCGAGGGTTTAGGGTTTAGGGTTTAGGGTTTNTTAGGGTTTAGGGTTTTAGGGTTTAGGGTTTAGGGTTTAGGGTTTTAGGGTTTAGGGTTTAGGGTTTAGCGTGGGATTCGTATGATATGTATGGATTAGCAAAAGGGCTCAGACTCTAGGATGTTTACACTCGAAAGCTTAGCGTTTAGGGTTTAGGGTTTAGGGTTTAGGGTTTAGGGTTTAGGGTTTAGGGTTTTGGTTGTACAGGCGGCCACGTCTCTGTGGCTTCGCTTTTTAAAACCCTCGGCAAGCAGCACGCAGCAATGCCTCCAGGTGGAACGTTGCTGCAGGTAAGCTAGGGTTTAGGGTTTAGGGTTTAGGGTTTAGGGTTTATGTTAGGGTTTGTTCTTGTTGGAGGTTTGGAGGGTTCAGTTGTAAGGACTCCAGCGCCCAGCGCCTAGGGTTTAGGGTTTAGGGTTTAGGGTTTAGGGTTTAGGGTTTAGGGTTTGCGTTCAGCTCTCGTGCGGGCCAGCGTCCCCGTTGCCTCTGCTTTCATACAAAAAAGCAGCGAGGGTTTACCAGGACCTCTTGTGTTTTCTCCCTGACTCCTTCGTGACAGGTAGCAAACCCTAAACCCTAAACCCTAAACCCTAAACCCTAA
>NW_013571642.1:6037-6380 GCF_000499745.2 Eimeria mitis | reverse complement strand
CTGACCTTGCCGATATATACGAAGCAAACGCAGCAGCAACAGCAGCAGAAGCTGCTGTTGCTGCTGCTGCTGCTGCTGCTGCTGCAGCAGCAGAAAAACCCGTACCCATACCCGTACGTAGATAAAAGAAAAAGAACTTGCTGCTGCTGCTGCAGCAGCAGCAGCTGCTGCTGCTGCTGCTGCTGCAGCAAAGAGCAGCAGCAGCTAATAACAAACAAGAATAACAGCACATTCAGCAGCAACAGCTGCTGCAGCAACAGCTGCAGCAGCAACAGCTGCTGCAGCAACAGCTGCTGCAGCAGCAGCTGCAGCAGCAGCAGCAGCAGCAGCAGCAGCGTACTGT
>NW_013571642.1:5490-5937 GCF_000499745.2 Eimeria mitis | reverse complement strand
TGCTGTTGCTGCTGCTGCTGCTGCTGCTGCTGCTGCTGCTGTTGCTGCTGCTGCTGCTGCTGCTGCTGCTCAGGCTGAATTCTTTCCACCTGGTAGAAGCAGCAGCAGCAGCAGCAGGAGAGAGCCAGTCTGCTTTGGGTGAGCTGCGGTGGTTCTCTGACCTTGCCGATATATACGAAGCAAACGCAGCAGCAACAGCAGCAGAAGCTGCTGTTGCTGCTGCTGCAATTTTTGTATTTTATTTTGCTTTAACTAAACTAATACCTCACGGCATTCATTTCGTTTTATTTTATTTTATTTTATTTTATTTTATTTTATTTTATTTTATTTTATTTATTTTATTTTTTATTTTATTTTATTTTGTTTTGTTTATTTTATTTGTTTGTTTTATTTTATTCATTGTCTGTGTATTTTATTTGTTTTTGTTGCTTATCTTTGTCTCCTCCG
>NW_013571642.1:4119-4750 GCF_000499745.2 Eimeria mitis | reverse complement strand
AATAAAGACAAAGAAAGTATTAAGCTGTACACACTCTCTCAACACCTCCCCGCAGCAGCTGCTGCTGCAGTGTTTATAGTTTTGGATATTACCAGAAGTCGTTGAGTGCTGCATTGCTGCTGCGTCGACCATAACCCGTCCTGCTGCTGCTGCTGCGTCTGCTGCTGCTGCTGCTGCTGCTGCTGCTGCTGCTGCTGCTGATGGCTATTTGCTGCAGCTCCTCTGGGGGCGTTTGTCCCGCCTCTTGTATTATACGACACAGAGCAGAGGCTTGCTTCGCCTGCACAGCAGCAGCAGCAGCAGCAGCAGTAGCAGCAGCAACGGTGAGAGCAGCAGCAGCAGCAGCAACAGCAGCAGCAATAGTAACCGCAGCAGCAGCAGCAGAAACAGTAACAACAGCAGCAGCAACAACAGCAGCGGCAGAAGCACAGCACCCCCGCGCACTCTACCAACAGCAGCAACAGCTATCGGAGCAGCAGCAGCAGCTGCTGCTGCTACAGCAGCAGCAGCAGCAGCAGCAGCAGAAGCATCGGCACATCAGCAGCAGCAGCAGCAGCAATAGCAACTGCAACAACAAAACCAACAACAGCAGCACCAACAACAACAGCAGCAGCAGCAGCAGAAACAACAA
>NW_013571642.1:1467-2043 GCF_000499745.2 Eimeria mitis | reverse complement strand
GCAGCAGCAGCAGCAGCAGCAGCAGCAGCAGCAGCAGCAGCAGCAGCAGTAGTAGTAGTAGTAGTAGCAGTAGCAGCAGCAGCAACAACAGCAGCAGCAAAAGCAGCAGCAAAGGCAGCAGCAAAAGCGAAAGTGAGGGGAGACAGATGGAAATAAAAAATATAATGCCAATTGAGGTGTACAGACAGTTGTATCTATAAACCCCAACTTTCTCTCTATCCAGCTGCCTATACACCTGAATTTTTTTATGTTTAGCTGCCTATACACCTGAATTTTTTTATGTTTAGCTGCCTATACACCCCAACTTTCTCTCCTTCTAGCTGCCTATACACCCCAATATTTTCTCTTTCTAGCTGCCTATACACCCCAATATTTTCTCTTTCTAGCTGCCTATACACCCCAGCTTTCTCTCCTCTAATCTGTACCCATAAACCCCAATTGTTTCTCTTTTTAGCTGCCTATACACCCCAACTCTCTCTCTTTCTAGCTGCCTATACACCCGAAGATTGGCTGACTTCTTTCGGCCAGGTGGCGGACCACAAAACCATTTGCCGGTCCGGACGAATCTGAGATAAA
>NW_013571642.1:0-379 GCF_000499745.2 Eimeria mitis | reverse complement strand
GCAGCAGCAGCAGCAGCAGCAGCAGCAGCAGCAGCAGCAGCAGCAGCAGCAGCAGCAGCAGCAGACCTGGGGTTCAAATCCCATATCCATCATTCTATCGGCTTCATCGACAACAACAAAAGAAACGCCAGACAAATCCACGGCGCTGCTGTCTAACAAATCCAGCAACCTAAGCAGCAGCAGCAGCAGCAGCAGCAGCAGCAGACGCAGCAGCGGCAGCAGCAGAGGCAGCAGCGGCAGCGGCAGCAGCGGCAGCGGTAGAGAACAAGCAGCAGAAACAGGAACAGGAGCAGAAGCAGGAGGAGGAGGAGCAGCAGCAGCAGCAGCAACAGCAGCAGCAGCAACAGCAGCAGCAGCAACAGCAGCAGCAGCAACAGCA
>NW_013571641.1:5438-5578 GCF_000499745.2 Eimeria mitis | reverse complement strand
TTTAGGGTTTAGGGTTTACTAGGGTTTAGGGTTTAGGGTTTAAAGCCTAGAGGGCGTTGTTCTGGGCACTGGGGAGGGATGACGAGACAGCGCTCTCAACGTTTAGGGTTTAGGGTTTAGGGTTTGGGTGTTGCATAAAC
>NW_013571641.1:3918-5338 GCF_000499745.2 Eimeria mitis | reverse complement strand
GGGTTTAGGGTTTAGGGTTTAGGGTTTAGGGTTTAGGGGTTAGGGTTTAGGGTTTAGGGTTTAGGGTTTGGGGTTGGGGGGTTATAGAGGCCATCAGGGAGAAAATGATGCGTTGGTTGTGGTTTTCTGCATATTGTATTCGAATTGGGGTTTAGGATTAGGGTTTAGGGTTTAGGGTTTACTAGGGTTTAGGGTTTAGGGTTTAAAGCCTAGAGGGCGTTGTTCTGGGCACTTGGGAGGGATAACCAGACAGCGCTCTCAACGTTTAGCGTTTAGGGTTTAGGGTTTAGGGTTTGGGTGTTGCATAAATTCAGGGTTTTGGGGTTAGGGTTTAGGGTTTAGGGTTTAGGGTTTAGGGTTTAGGGTTTAGGGTTTGGGTGTTTCAGGAGTTTCGTGTGTTTGAGGGAAATTTAATTAAATTTTTAAATTTTCCGCTTTTAAGAAAAATGCGAGAAATCAGCAAAAGTGAAGTTCACTTTCTTGTTGTCGTGAGCTAGGGTTTAGGGTTTAGGGTTTAGGGTTTATTAGGGTTTAGGGTTTTCTAGGGTTTAGGGTTTAGGGTTTAGGGTCTAGGGTTTAGGTTTAAGAACCGCGGCGGGGGCATCACGATTTTCGCTCTCTAGAAGGACGCTGACTCTCAAGGGTTTAGGGTTTAGGGTTTACTAGGGTTTACGGTTTTGGTTTTAGGGTTTAGGGTTTAGGGTTTAGGGTTTAGGGTTTGGGCGTGCAGGTGTGCGAGACCATACGCGAGTTTTTACGAAGACCCTACGTCCTCTGTGAGGACCTAGGAAGCATCAACAACACCGTCATANCATACGCGAGTTTTTACGAAGACCCTACGTCCTCTGTGAGGACCTAGGAAGCATCAACAACACCGTCATATTGGTGAGGGTTTAGGGTTTACTAGGGCTTAGGGTTTACGAGGGTTTAGGATTTACTAGGGTTTAGGGTTTTCTAGGGTTTAGGGTTTTTTAGGGTTTAGGGCTTTCTACGGTTTATGTATGGATAGTGGGTTTATTATTATTGAGTGCTTAGTGTTGATTAGGGTTTAGGGTTTACTAGGGTTTAGGGTTTACTAGGGTTTCCTAGGGTTTACTGGGGTCTATTAGGGTTTAGGGTTTTGGTTTAGGGTTTACTGGAGGCTAACCTCGTCCGCCCCCGCCTAAACCCTCGCCGGGTGGAGGTTACAAACGTCTTTATTAAAAACCTTCTTCAGGCTTACTGCAATCAAAAATACGGTGAGGGTTTAGGGTTTAGGGTTTACGAGGGTTTAGGGTTTACGAGGGTTTAGGGCTTAAGAGGGTTTAGGGTTTACAAGGGTCTAGGGTTTAGGAAGGTTCAGGGTTTACGTGGGTTTAGGGTTAACGGGGGTTTACTAGACTAGGGTTTAGGGTTTAGTAGGGTTTAGGGGTCAGGGTTT
>NW_013571641.1:3399-3818 GCF_000499745.2 Eimeria mitis | reverse complement strand
CTTTATTAAAAACCTTCTTCAGGCTTACTGCAATCAAAAATACGGTGAGGGTTTAGGGTTTAGGGTTTACAAGGGTTTAGGGTTTACGAGGGTTTAGCGTTTACGAGGGTTTAGGGTTTACAAGGGTCTAGGGTTTAGGAAGGTTCAGGGTTTACGTGGGTTTACGGTTAACGGGGGTTTACTAGACTAGGGTTTAGGGTTTAGTAGGGTTTAGGGTTCAGGGTTTAGGGTATTTGCTGGGGTGTATAAACACCACGTTCTCCTAAACCCTAAACCCTAAACCCTCAAAATAGATGAATGCACAGATGTGTGTACACGTGTGTTGGTGTTTACCCTAAACCCTAAACCCTAGAGCATGCGTATTTTATTTGCATTAGGGTTTAGCTGTAATATATCTGTATATAGAGGGGAATTAGGGT
>NW_013571641.1:1287-2118 GCF_000499745.2 Eimeria mitis | reverse complement strand
CTGGCTCAGAGCTTGGCCTGAGCTAGCTGTAGCTAGCTGTAGCTAGCTGTGGCTAGCTGTAGCTAGCTGTGGCTAGCGGGGTAGCTTCGTTAGGCCCCGGGGTGTATCTGCAGCAGCAGCGTATTAGGGTTTAGGGTTTGAGGGTTTAGGGTTTAGGGTTTACAGGTATAGGGAGACAAAGACAAGGGTTTAGGGTTTAGGGTTTAGGGTTTATAGGGGAGTGAGCGTGCGGGGGGCCCAGCTAGCTAAGAGTTGTCTATGGCTAGCTGGTAGCTAGCTGGTAGCTAGCTGGGGCCTTGTAGCTAGCTAGGGTTTGAGGGTTTAGGGTTTAGGGTTTAGCTAGCTAGATACAGCTAGCTGGGGGGAGTTGTGTTGCGGCGTATAGAGAGATAAACCCTAAACCCTAAACCCTCAACGAAGCAAACGCATGCAGAAAACCCTCACACTAAATTAGGGTTTAGGGTTTAGGCCGAGGCATCTTCTGAGGTGTACAGACAGCTCGGGGGGGGTGTGAGGGTTTAGGGTTTAGGGTTTAGGGTTTAGGGTTGAGCAACAACACACGGCAGCGAGGGTTTTGTAATTTGGTTTATAAATAAAATAAATTTATTTATTTATTTTTATTTTCTTTCTTGTTTATATAAACAGAAGCAGCAGCAGCAACACGCAGCAGCAGCAGCAGCAGCAGCAGCAGCAGCAGCAGCAGCAGCAGCGTCACACCGCATGCAGCAAAAGCGCAGCTCCCAGCAGCCCTAAACCCTAAACCCTAAACCCTAAACCCTAAACCCTAAAAAGTAAACATCTCTGCTTCACCAGCCTTCTAGAGAGGTCTTG
>NW_013571640.1:21955-22343 GCF_000499745.2 Eimeria mitis | reverse complement strand
TGTTTGCAGGTGTGTTTGAATTGAATATATATTCAAGTGCCCCTTGTCTCCCCCGCTCAGTGTCTATACAACCGAGTGTTCGCTTACATCTGCTGAGCTGCTAAGAACAGGCAGCAGCAGAATGCAGCATACTTTTGTGGGGGGTTGCTGCTGCAGGGGCCGTTGCTGCTGTCGTGACGACGCCAATGGATGTCGTTAAGACGCGGCTCATGACACAAGCCCCTGGGTCGCGACAGGTGAGCTCCTGAAAGCAGAGATTATGAATTTTTTTTTGGCTCGCGCTGCCGGTGTTGCTAGGAAACCAGCGGCTCTGCATGCATGCATGTAGTTTCTAGGCAGCATTTGTTGTCTATGATTACTCTTGTTTTGTGTGTTGTGTTGTTTCACT
>NW_013571640.1:0-21855 GCF_000499745.2 Eimeria mitis | reverse complement strand
CATTGTTTATGTCTGCATTTACAGGGGAGAGTCCTCCTGCTACGACCTTCACGACTGCGGTCTCGGGCGCAGCAGGGATGTTTGCAGGTGTGTTTGAATTGAATATATATTCAAGTGCCCCTTGTCTCCCCCGCTCAGTGTCTATACAGCCGAGGGTTCGCTTAGGTCTGCTGAGCTGCTAAGAACAGGCAGCAGCAGAGTGCAGCATACTGTTGTGGGGGGTTGCTGCTGCAGGGGCCGTTGCTGCTGTCGTGACGACGCCAATGGATGTCGTTAAGACCCGGCTCATGACACAAGCTCCAGGGTCGCGACAGGTGAGCTACTGAAAGCAGATATTATGAATTTATTTTTGGCTCGCGCTGCCGGTGTTGCTAGGAAACCAGCGGCTCTGCATGCATACATATGCATGTAGTTTCTAGGCAGCATTTGTTGTCTATGATTACTCTTGTTTTGTGTGTTGTGTTGTTTCACTGTTTAGTACAGGGGCTTCTTTCACTGCCTGGGCACCATGCTGCGGCGCGAGGGCTTGAGGTCTCTATTCTTAGGGGTGCAGATGCGGTGTCTGTGGGTTGCGTTGGGGGGCGGCATTTTCCTGGGGGGATACGATGCGTTCAGCGGTTACTACCGCCATTTGTTTGAACGCAATCGTCTTTTTGAGTCGCAGTGCTGCAACAGCTGCAGCAGCTGCAGCAACTGAGGCTAGGCAGCAACTGCAGAGGCTCCTTTTGTTTGATCTGCCGCCTAAGCGCGGAGCAAACTGCAGCGGCAGCACAAACTGCAGCAGCAGCAGCAGCAGCATAAGCTGCAGCTACACAAACTAAACAGGTTGTTGCTATGTTTGTGCGAATTTTGTACTCTTGATTTCTTGAGGATGCACAAAACATCAGGCAACAGAACTACGCTACCCTCCCCCAACTAAATAAACCTTAGAGCGTTTCGCTGTCAAGCTGTACAGATGTTTGTCTATAAACTTCATTTTAATACATTCAATAAAAATAATAAAATTTCAGTTGAGAAAGTGAATGGTATTTAAAAATTTTTGGTGCGTAGTCGGCTGCCCTCAATAGAGTGCCCATTCATTACGGGGCTAGGCCGCCTACTAGGCAAAGTAAAGTATGGAGCGTGTTCAATAGGTGATAATATGCTAGTCAGTATTAGTTTAATTATAGGAAACAGTGGAGTAGTTTGTGTGTTGCTTGCTAACAGNATAATATGCTAGTCAGTATTAGTTTAATTATAGGAAACAGTGGAGTAGTTTGTGTGTTGCTTGCTAACAGATAGAGGCTGCATGCATCCCCATCTATGTGGCCGTTGCATTTGTTATATTCAAACTGAAAAACAGATGAAAAGGTATTTCAGATGGCGAAGCCAGCTGATGCGATACTGCATTCACGAGCCAGGGGCCTCGATAGGCAACTAGCGAAAGCTGGGTATACTTCGCAGACAAAAGGAGAACAGAGCATGTTCTCCATAGGCGGTGGAGCATATACGACGGGCGCCTTAGCCAAAGACGAAGCAACACAGCAGTGTTATGCGGTGCGGTGAAACATATTACCTGGCGATAAAGAAATTAGAATAAATCTGTGTAGAGACCATCGTCCTGGTAGATGTCTGCCTGTGGAGCCACATCAGGGTAGATAGGCAACAGCATAGCTGGATGCGACAGTGCAACGTTTTCCGCGAGGAGTCTGGTGGCGGGGTCGACTTGAGTTAAGCCCAAGATAAGATCTTTGATTTCTTCTGGAATGCAGCTGATGCACTCGGTGAAGCTGAGAGCTCCTGATGAGTCTACAGACAGCCGAGAGCACCAGAAGGTGAAGAGAGTCATCCCCAGCTGCCAAGAATCTTGTGACGCCTGAGCCGTGCTGTTGTAATATGCCGTGTTGTCTCGTAGCTCAGGAGGAATGAAGACGGGGGTCGTCAAGCTGAACTGGTAGTTGTCCGCCAATGAGCTTCCTTGCTGTGTTGCCTGAAACAACCCGCCAAGGAATACAAGTCCCTTCTCTGTTACCAAGAACGAGAGAGGGTTGATGTTGGTGTGAACCATAAAAAGACAGTTCAAGTTCGCCACTGCCCGCACCGCCTGCTGTGACAGACTTAACAGAGCTCTGTATGCCTTCTTCGTATTGCCGACATTCGCGAGGACCGTCTCAGCTGTTGCTCTGATAAGAGGACGCCGCGAAACTGCATTAAGAAGGACTTGACCGTCGGTGGCCTGCACATAGGTACCAAGGCCAGTGATCTCAAACAAGTCAATGGGGATATCCAGACGTAGACTGTGGCGAAAGGCAGCTAGGGGCTCGTTCTGGGGAGCCATCTTTGCAATAGCAAAGTCCCTGTCTAACGCCTGAATGGCAGAGAACTGCCCTTGAACCTCCGTATACATGCGGCCAATCCACTGTCGCTGCACCGACTGCTCCTCCTGGAGTACCTGGTCTTGAACGAGTAGATCAACAAACCTTTCTCTCTTCTGCAACACCAGCTGAAACTTCGACTCGCGAGTCTCGTAGCCATTAGACAGCAACACCGGCTGGTCAACTCCCTGAGGAAGGACTCCGCCGAGGACATCTGCCAGACGCGAAGCTTTGTTGTTAAACCACCAACCGTTTCTGTTTTTGCTGATGACTTGTGCCAGATACCTTTGTCCCGGCTCCTCTGTATACTTCGCCTTTTTCCCCCAAAGGCCTGTTGTTGTACTCTCAGTAGACGCGCTGAACCCCGTGTATCCGTTGTTGCCAGCGTAACTGTTGTAGCCTGAGTAGTCGTTGTTCCCGTTGCCGTTGCCGGCGTAGGCGGCGTAGGTGAAAGGGGTCTGGTAGGTGTATAGCGGATACGTGTTTGCGAGGGCGGTGCCGTAGGTGTTGTATCCAATGTTATTTGCATATTTTGCGTATTTTGAGAGGCTCAGGAAGTACTTTAAAGCCTTGAGCTTCTGGATGATTCCACCCCCGCCGATGTATCCTTCAGTAGGGCCAACCTCTTCGACTGCTACCGGGGTAGCAGCAACAGTAGGCATGCTGACGGTAGCATAGGGCACAGCCACTGTAGAAGTTGGCATTGCCATTGTAGCTGTGGGCATCGCCATTGTAGCTGTGGGCATCGCCATTGTAGCNGGCGACCCCATTGAACCGGAAGGCAACGATATTGTTGTAGAACGCATCGCCATTGAAGATGAGGGCATCGACATTGCAGCTGAAGGCATCGCGAATGTAGTTGAAGGCATCGCCACTGTAGCTGAGGGAACCGCAACTGCAGAAGGTACTGCGTATGCAGTGGGTACTGCATATGTGGCAGCAGGTACTGCGATTCTAGACCGCAGCATCGCTCCATTGTAATTGTACTTGTTCTTCCAGCCGCCGCCTTGTCCACTCATTGAACTTTGGTCCTGCTGCGAATTCATTTCGCTGTTCCTGCTAGCATCATCTCCTACGGCAAGCCTGCGCATTCCTGAGGCTCGTAGAGAGGGAGAGGAGACGACAAAGCCCTCAGGAAGGACGCGTTGCTGGCTTTCCAAGTCGGCGTCATTCTCGAGATCTTCCTGCTGGACAGGCAGACCAGCAAAGGACTGCTCTTCACTGTCCACAACTGCCAGAGCAAAAGAGGCAGAAAGGATGGCCGCAATGAAAAGGAGTTGCAGCAGGACAACTGTCGTGAGAGCCAACCGCTTCCTCCACAGTGCCTGCACCACCGGATTCAGAGGTGTCGAAACCATTTTCGGTCGAGGCGATTTGAATCGGTTTTTTGCCGATCAAATGGTTCAAATAGTGCGATGCTTGATGTGAATGACAATAAGAAAGAGCTTTTTCAACAGAGATGCAGCGAAACCGACGGAGTGGAAGGTTTCAGATCTGCGGTTGCTTAGAGCTGAACAAAGAAAGTCTCGAGGGTGCAAGGCGATTCGGGCAGGAAAGCCGGAAAACCAATACTCTTGACAAGGTTCAAAAGTGTTCAGTAAGCAAAAAGATATATTCGATAGTAAAGAATGCTTAGAATATTGTTATAAAACAATGGATCTGATGCATCGAGCAGTTGAAATTTGACAGCTGCGGCATGGCGGTGAGCTGCGCGCGCACCGCCGGTGGCGAGGCGAGTAGCTGTTTGAGACCACTGAGACAGTTCTGCTGCCGCCGCCCCCGCCCCCGCTTATTCTTGGTTTTAACTTTGCAAGACAAGTTAAATACAGCAAACAAATACAAATTCACGCGGTTTCATGTTCACTACGCATATTTCGTGCACGTTTCCCTGCGACGACGGTCCCTTCTAGAACGGAATGCACGTGACCTGCGGTCGAAACCGACAGCTAACCACCAGACAAAACCTCTAAATCTCTACATTTTGAACATCAAGTGCCTTTAATTTCTGTTAAAATAAATCCGCAAATGAATTTAACGTCTTCGTGGCCCAAGAGACCGCAATTTGAGACGTGGATTCTCGTCTTCTTGTGTTTCCACCCTATGGAGCTGCCCGGTCGGCGTGGCTGCTCGACTTAGCTGGTCCACCGACACAGCTGCCCGAACACTCTCTTCAGTCTCTCAAACCAACGCCTATGACGTAAAAAAAGACAATAATATTTGTATTTAAAATACAATTGACTGCGTTGAAAGATTGCTCGTCAGCTCACGACAAGCAAGTGTTTACTATTTCCCCCCGCAGGAGCCCTCCCCGGAACAGAGCTGGAGGGCCGGGTCCGGTAGCTGAAATTGGGTCTTCTCCGCTACTTAAGCTCAAATAAGCACAATTATCATTTTTATGTATTTCATAGGTTTTAACAGAGAGATGTACTGAGGTAGGGACAGTGACGACACCGTCGCCGCCGACACCCTCCCCCCGTCAGCAACTGAGACCCTGTCTGCTGCCCGTTCTGATTAAAATATTCTGCATCAAATCTACGCTGCTTGCTGCTTAACTACAATTTCTCTCGACTTGCTCTAAATACAAGGCTGTCTGAGTGTTGCATAGCGACTTCCATTCGCTGTAGGCCTCCCTTGAACCAGGTATCAGGGTTGTTCAGTCTCAGCTAGGTTGAAAGTTTCGAGTTCCACCGAGGGTTTAGTGTTTTAAATTTTAGATTTGAAATATCCACCGAAGGTAAGACTATCTCTAGGCGGCATTGCTCGGTTACAACGCTGGGTTGTGCCGCNGGGGATTTAAAAGATTGTTCGTCTGCATCGCTTCGTGGACTGTCTGTAATATCTTCCGCATCCCCCAGTCGCCCCTTCAACGCTGCCGTCGTGTCTGTTTCCCAGAGGCTCCGTTGTCTAGGGGAAATTTCTTGCAATGGGTCCTCATCTGTCTCTGGCGGACGTTCGACCGCTTCACCGACACCCTCTTCGACTGGCGAGAATGGATATTCAATTAGCGGAGGAGCGCTGTCCGCAGCGTCGACTGCATCTGGCGCCAGAACTGCATCTGGGCCTCTGTCGGGTTGGATGATGCGGGATTCGGCGCCCCCCTTGGCCCCTGCAGAGAGTCCTGTTTGAGCAGCTGCGAAGAATTCGCCCAGCTTTGCTGCAGCTGATTGTCTGGGGCGTTCGGCAGCTACATCCCCTGCTGCCTCTGGGGGTGCAACTGCGCTGCTCGGTGTACTGTCCCCCCCGAAGAAAGAAGTTATGTTAGATGCAAGACCTGAGGCAAGCCCTGAGTTGTTGAAGTATTGCGACACGACGCTGGCCCCCCTGTAGGCGTGCTCAACGCCGACCCCCGCCAGTCGTTTGAGATGCCCGATGGCAGCATCAGGGCCCTCCCCACTCTCTTTACTAGTACTTTCTCCCTTACTTGCACTCCCCTCCCCCAGCAGCGAAGGAGGCAGGAAGACGCCCTTCTTCCAGCCCCTCTCCCCCCCAGCCTCTGCTGCTGCTGGAACCGGTCGAGCTGCCTCGCTAGTCCCGGCACCCAGACCTTCATTCAAACTCAGTGCAGCAATTGCACGGGAAATCGGCTTAAAAAACGAGTCCGACATCTGCTGCAAGGGATCCAAATCCTCAAGGCCCTCCCGGCTCCTCCTCTGACCCCCTTCAGACACAGGTCGAGGCACACGCGACGCCGTGGATGCGTTCCCTTCTAGGTCATCCGCTCTGCAGGCCAGACACAAAAAAGGCATTTGAAGCTCATCAGAATGAAAGAAGTTCTGCAATGCTTCCTCCACTGAGCCCCCAAAGCAATACGCTAAGCTGAACCTGCCTACCGCAGCCTCATGGCAGAGCTTAGCAAAGCCTTCGGGTCGAAAGAGGGAAGATGCTGCAGTAGCTTCATGCATGCAGTGAAGTCGCCAGCCAAGAGGGCAGGTCTAAGCTGCAGCAACAACCAGACGCAGCACCCCGCCAGTCAATACGACGTGCATAACAGGTAGAATACTCTAAGCTCGAGATAGAAGCAGCGCATGCACACACCCTAAACCCACCCAAATGACTATCGCGACACAAACATAATACAGCAAAGGCAAAGGCCGCCCTGCATCCGCTATGAAGCCGTCCCATAGAGCCAACACGTCAGGCATCTCAAACTCCTGCAAAGACAAGAGAACAGCACAGCCCCCAACAGCAATTCACAAACTTCCCTCACCCTGAGCTCTATAGACAGCTGTTTCTCTACATAAGGTTACGTTATGTAGTGTGTTCAGACGGTAGAAAGAATATTACAATTACAGCAGCTACATGGGGCAGAACAGACACAAAAGAAGTGAGACCCGTGGAAACGCTTCGTAGAGTAAAGTGTGTAATGTTACTATTAATACCAGTTGTACTAATAAAAAATTATAGGCTATAGGATGAACCAGCCCCAAGCAATGGCGCCTATTCTTACTTGTGTCAGCATCAGAAGCAGCCATCTCAAGGCATAGAACTGCGGTTCGACGCCAACTGCGTTGAGATGCATCCAAACTTCTTCATCCTAAAAAACAAAAAAAGCAGTAAAATCCATAAAGTGAAGACCTGTCGCAGAGGCTATGCTTAGCTCCGGGGCTGTTACCTGACCCATACAGCAAGCAGCTCAGCGCTGCAGCTGCAGTTGCAGCTGCAGCACGGGAGTTGCAACAGCTGCAGTGGCTGCAGAAACCGCAGCAGCTGCGGACGCGAGGGCCCCTGTGCACTTCACCTCTGAGGATGCCTCCAGCACCTACGCCTGAGGCAGTGGTCTGCCGCCGCACCTTTTTTCTAAGAAGAGCGTCTAAGCTGGCCAGCCGGCCGCGTACGCCGGCATCTGTTGGGTCGAGGGCTTTGCAGAAGGCATCGCGTTGTTGCTGCATGACTTCACTGAAGCAGTAGAAGATTTCCGCCTCCGCCTGAAAACGCAAATAAAGAGGAAAATGAAACATAAAGCAAAACCCCCCATGCATCAGAAGCGGCTGCTGCTTGTATTTGTACTTGTATGCGTTCTCGATGCCGGAAGCCCAGCAGTTATTCAAGAGTAGCCTGTGGTGTTAGTGCTTCCCTCTCCTCTTGGCTTGCCCCATCTGGTCAAAAAAATCTAACCCTAAACCCTCAGGCAGCGAGCTGTGTGCTGTATAAGAAAGCAGATGCGTATCGAGTGGGTTGTTGTGATGCGAATGAGCAGTACCTGTTCATAGTCTGTGTACGTCGGGTCTGTCATCAGTGCATAATAAATGGGGGCAAGGATTTCGTTCATCCCCTGGACGTAGCACAGCCCTGCGTTGACTTTGGCGTATATAAACAATAAACGTGATAATACGTCATAGTGGCGATGCGGGGTTATCATGTTGCAGACATCCTGTACCCCAGCAGGTGCCCGCCAAGGCTGCACCGCCTCCCCCGTAGGCTGCTGCACTGCAGTACCACCACCACCATCACCAGCTAAAGCCGCTGTAGCTGCTGCAGCTGCTGCAGCGGCAGCGCAATCCTCAACGGAATCGCTCAGGGGCTGAAAGCCCGCCTCTTTCCCAGCCACCTTGGCTCCAGTTGGCGCATCCGCATCCACAGCAGCAGCAGCAGTAGCATCTTCCGCTCGGAGGCTATCGGCCAGCTGTCCTGCTCTTTCAATTTCTCGAGAGGACGGCAATGAAGACCGCAGGCTCACCGCCGGTGCCTGCAAGAAGGAGGAGTCCGATTCGAGCGACTCCCTGGAGGATAGACGCGGGTCTAGATATGAGCTGCTCTTGCAGCTGCTGTTGCTGCTGCTGCTGCTGCTGCTGCGCATAGTGGCCTGTGTGATTCCCGCCTTCTTTGCGACGTCCATTTGTTGCCTGAGCAAATACGCGGGTTCCCCTTCTAATGCAGAAGCCTCCTGGGCATCCACTGCATCGGGGGACTGTCTGCTGCTGCTGCTGCTGTGCCGCCCGCTGACCCCTCCAGCCAATGAGCACTCTGAGGGAGAAGACGGAAGTATTTTTTGCTCGTCTCCTTCCCCCGAGGTCGCCTCCACTCTAACATTCTGCTGCAGTGTGCTGCAGCTGCTCCCTGTTGCTGCTTGCCTCGGTGTGCCACTTCTGCCGGAGGCCCCCAAACCCGCGCTGCTGCTGCTGCCGCTGCCGCNGCGGAAGCAGAAAGCAACCGCTTCTTTGTGCGAAATGCGGAGGGGAGGCGGAAGCTCTTGAGCGAAGAAGACGAGGCAGTACTGCTGCCGCGGGTGTGCTTGCTGCTGGCGCGTGCGCGTTCGTCAGCAGGGTTGGATGACGCGCGTGGAGGTTTCTGTTGTTCCTGTTGCTGCTGTAACTGCTGCTGCTGCTGCAGCAAGAGATCGTAGTTGACGAGGAGAGGAACTGGGTCATTCTGCTGCTGCTGGGTCTGTGTCTGTCGTGTGGGCGGCGGGGGATAGAGATGGAGCTGCTGCTGCCGCGTGACAGTCTGCTGCGGGTTGAGGGCAAAGAAACACAACTCCGGTCGGGTCCTGAATACATCTTTGTTAATCTGGTCAAACACCTCCGCGTCCACCCAGTAGCCCCGCCACTCGCTGGTCGCGCTGCGACACAGAGGCTGCGCACCACCAGACAGCAGCAGCAGCAGCAGCAGCAGGAAAACCCTAAACCCTTCCTACCCTCGAAACTATCAACCCTCTGCCAGTCGAAGGCGCTATGGGGTACCCAGGCGATCTAGCGCCTACCTTCTGAACTAGTGGCAGCTATAAACAAACGCAGCAGCAGGTGCTATACATGCATGGAAGCTGCTGCATAGTCTAACCGGTTAAAGGGGGGCCCCGAGACTCACATGATCCTTAACAGCTGCCAGCGGGATAGAGGAATCCGACTGGTGACGACCACTGATGGGGGTGGCCCCAGAGCTGCGGGCGGTCCTGTCGTGCGAAGCTGTAGCCGGTGAAGACCTATCCTCTTTGGTTTCGTCTATCCCAGCTTCCCTCTGCTGCTGCCGCTGCTGCTGCTGCTGCTGCTGTTGCATGCGCCGCAACCGACGCACCGCCTCGGGCTCGCGAATGAACTCTGCCTTGTAGGACTCGTATGCCTCCCTGAAACCGCCCCAAGCCCAGATGCACATAGCCAACATGTTGAGTGTAGTATATGGTGTATCGTCTGATCCGTGTGTACGAATGCAGGTATATGCGCAACTGTATGCATAAATGCATGCATTCAAACGCTTTATATAAGGCTTAAGGAGGCTGGGCTGGTTGTTGGTTGCCCCACCGGAGCTTGCAGCGCCGCTGCTGCCAGTCAGACGGCTTGGGCGGCAGACAGTGAAGGAGAAGACGCCAGTATATCGAACGCAATGCAGCACAGCCCTCAGGCAGCCCCTTAGCGCAGACTACGCGCAACAGCTGAAGGTCCAGCTCCTGCGGTTCAAGGGCGTCTAGACACGACTCCAGGCTGCATGCAACGGGGCAGCAGACACACAGCAGCAGCAGCAGCAATCTGGCGAGTACAGCTATAAACACACACAGGAGAACAACACCCACAAGCTCAGACACGGGAAGATGCCGCAGGTGAAACGCTGTTAGACAGAGCCAAAAACTGGTGAGTATAGAGAACCAGACGGGGGTTCGTTTGCTGCAACGAGAAATAAAAATAAAAATAAACGCAGGACAAGGAAGGAACAATTCTTATCTGCGGTGTACCGGCTGCGCGTCCTGGCGTTCCCTTCGCGGTCCATCAGAAGCTCCACATGACGACGCAAAGCCTTCATAGATTCTTCGCCCGAAGGGATGCCGTAACGCGCAGGTTGCCCCTTGTCACTGCTGCTGCTTTTGCTGTTGCTGCTGCTGCTGCCAGCGCTGCTGCTGCTGCTGCTAGCGTTGCTGCTGCTGCTATTGTCGTTGGCGCTGCTCTCCAAGCAGCGGCTCCTGGCTGCCTGCGGAGCCGCCAATGACTCCGTTGCTGCTGCAGGCGGAAGCAATCCGCTTCCACTGCCGCCGCTCGTATTGCTGCTGTTGCTGCTGCTGCTGCTCTTGCTGCTGGTACTGATAGGCCACTCCTGTGGTGTTGAAGAGCTGTGCTGCCATTCTGCCGAAGCTTCTGGGTTTGGACTCTTTTGCTCATGTGGCCCAACATCGCTTGTCATCGTCACTGTGTTTGAATTTGTTATCGAAGGGCTTCCCTGTATCAGGTCCCCCGCACTTCTCGCTGCCGAAGGTTCACTGGCAACGGCAGCCGAAACAGCAGCAGTTCGTGTGTGTGTAGCATCAGGTTCAGCCGCAGCGGTAGGAGAGGGGGCATGGGGGGCCCTCGGGTCCTGGCTCGCCATGAGATGCGTCGTCTGCGCGTGCAGTGTCTGTTTTGCTGCTCTTGAACCCCTGAGACGACTCCTGTTGCTTCACATATGCTTCATGCTTCAGCTCATCCCCAGGACCCCGCGTAGCTGCAGTCAGAAAGCAGAAGCAGAAGCTTCTGTACACTTTCCTGGGGGGGGTTCCCGGTTGCAGCAGAATTTTGATATTGCTGCGGCTGCTCCTGCTCCTGCTACGGGGGAGATGCTGCTGCTGCTGACGCTGCAGCGTCAGCCGCTGTTGATAGGTTCTCAGAGCGGTTCAAGGTGGCTGACCAGGAAGACTAAATGGAGCATGACGGCAGCTGCAGCTGCTGCTGCTGCAGCTGCCGCTGCAGCTCCTCTATAGGAAGAGAAGAGCCCGTACATGCACGAAATTCTTCGATATATAAGAGGAATTAAACCACTTCGAGGGGTTTGAGATAGGGAACGACGGTTGAGCGGCGTCGCTTGCTGTCCAGGGCCTTGAGGCGGGCGGGTGCCCTGTCCCACACTGTGTCACTGCCGCTTCCCGCCGGCGCGTTTGTGGTTTATTAGAAACCAATTCTGAGCTCGTTCACAAAAACGATTTGCAGTCAATATGGTTGATATCGTGTGAAGAAAGACATCGCCGTTTTCCTCGCAAGCGCAACCTTGGTGGCGTCGCTTCCTGATCAGTGGGAGTGGCTGGTTATGCGTCCGCACGAGAAACGACTGAAATGAATACACAGATTTCAACTCTAAATATGGCATATTAAATTTTTGTTGTTTTCACTACACACAACTTGCAGACGCGGCTATCTTGCTGGCTTGCATAACCAGTACCCGTGCTGAAAACGGGGAAGAGTTGCTGGCGAAGAACGGAACCAGTTGTTCTTTAGAGAGCTGATTACAGTAGAAGGGTTTCAGCTTCAAGTATCCAACAAGGACTTCCATTTCGGGTGTCTCGGGCTGAAGACGCAACCCAGTTGGCTCGGCCAACGCTCATTGATTTATACTGATCTCACCATTAAATTGCGCAGTAAAACATATGCATGATGCACAGCAAAGGCCTTGCCTGGAGCCACGAAGGTAGAGTGTTTAACGAGCATTCAGCTTGGGGTCTCACTGCTATGCTGAGGCCATCTAGTTCGTTTAACAGCAGCAGAACCAGCAGAGATTTGAGCGCTACACTGAGACACGAATCCAGGGACCAACGTGTCCCAGTGTAGTGAAACATGATATATACAAGGGAGCGCATACCACTGCAAGGAGTGAATCTACCGAGACTCACCAGAGAATGAGGCCGTCTACTGACGGCCTCATTCTCTGGTGAGTATGGAGAATCCTCGGCTGTAACCGGGGGACATTGTAAGCTACAGAAGAGACAAAACGCTCACAAGGCTTAGACTAAGGCCAAAAAGCCACAGCTTTCACCGTTTTCATATTTCATGATCACACCAGTGGCGAGGAATGGGGAGGGTGTGGAGGAATGGTGGCGTCCCGCTGAGTTGCAGCACTTCCTGATGCATCACCTGCTGCAAGGACAACCCAATCTATAATCAGTACCCTTTAGACACATGCTTTAACGCTATAGTTTCCGGTTATACACTTACTGGGCTTCCAGTATCCCCCGGGCACTCAAATATGAACACATCCACAGACTCCTCTAGCAGGCGAACTACACAATGTGATACTCCGTAGCTCTTTGTGGTTTTGCTGATAGTAATCAGGCGCCAACTGTTTTCGCGTGACTGCACACTGAGGAACCGTGCACTCAAAATAAAAGCCACTCCACAATGCTAGTTCTGAAATGCTGCACGTACTGCGGATGCTTCGTTGTTTCCTTTGCTAACATACCCGATCTCACAGCCATGAACACTTGGGGCAGGCAATTTGCCCGCGGTTGCGCTTCTGTATAAAGGGGAACAGATTCGGCGCTTTTGCTCGCCTCCTGCTGTGCTGTACTGAAGGAAAGCTTGAAACCAGTTCCCTCTTCTTGCTGCTTGCTGAGGTTTCGCCTTCTGTCTCGCAGATTACACGAAAGGAGAATGCGCTGTTCACGCTCAGGATGGCCAAGGAATAACTGAGGCCGCTAGCTAACATCGCACAGGTTCTAAAATTTTCTAATTATCGCGCTGTCCCTACAAGTTTCCCCGACACAGATAACTAAACAATTCTTGCCGCAGCAAGCGTTTATCATTGACAATCCACAGACCTTTGCACAGACGGAACCTCAACGCCACCAGAGGCGCTGCCGCTTGACTTCGCATTCACCTGAGCAGTAGGAGAGCATGAAGCAAACGCTTATATGGCTAGCTCGATTGTGCTGTAGATACAGATGCTTTCTTCTAACCTTACGTTAAATTGGCCAGCCATTTGCAGGCCTTGGAGAATACGCCAGCTTCATAATCAATTATAAGGGATACACTTGCACACAACGATCGTGCGAGATTAGGCACAAGCAACTCCCTGATACGTGGAGCTTATAAAAGTGCCCTGTACATTCTCTGTGTTGCCCTTCAGAACGTTCAGCCCCAACTTCCTCAGATAACTATTTTAATAGGCCTTTTTTTTTCTGTGCAATTTGGAGCTTCTGTGGCTTGCATACACCCCTTTACTTTCCTGTTGATTATTCGCGCAGAAAGTGTAGTGGTAATTGTTACTATCGCAAGCGCAGCATGCTGTAGCGCAGATGCGTCTTCGGCTCTAACAATTTCGAAGGCACTCCTTCGAATACCTCACGAGCGAGGGAAGTTGGACTGCATCCAGCATGCGCACCTTGTCCCTCTTTTGAGCGGGAGACAAACCTCACTCCTTCTTTGCATTCGTGTAGCATCTAAGTTAGAAAAAAAAGCTATCTAGCCTATAAATACGAAGGCCGTCGAGTGCGGCTTGGTCAATGAGATTGAGAGAATCCGGGGGAGTCTCGCGCCGCAGAAAAAGCTGTATTCGCCAATGAAGAGACAGAAAAGAGCACTCTCATCAGTTCTGCACAGGCGTATTCCCGTTGCCGTTGGTATAAGGAGGAGCAAGGAAGCCCGTGGGTTCGCCCGCCTGTAATATCTTTGTTAGAGCCCTTTTGGCCACATTGAGAGCGCCGTTATCTAAGTGTGGCGTGTCATGTTCGGTCTATGACAGGCTGTCGCTAAACTAAGCCCAGATTCACCGATATACCTGAACTGGCTTACTGCTCCTCTTGCCTGCCCCAAAGGTTGGACTGAATGCATCGGAGGAGTCGAGCTGACGGCTTTGTATCGCCTTCGCTTTATTGCTACAAGTGGGATTCGCTCCGTTAGTATGCTTTGACTGGGTGTGTAGGCCTTCACTGACTGCCCCTATCACGTGGGGTGTTCTCGTCAAATGAGGTTGAGGAGGTGTTCATAGTTAAAGTCCACACACTGTACGACAATCGCAGGCAGCAAGCAGCATTACGGCACTTTTGGGCCTGTCGCAGACTGCGAAGGTCAGAAAAGGATGCTGCGAGTCTGCATGAAATGGAAGGGAAAGAAAGTGATGGCAGAAACAAAATTCGGGAGAGACAGCAAACAACTTCACCGACCTGGTGGCGACAGAGTCACCTCGGGAGACGAACGCTGCGCGTGTGTTGCTCAGGATAAACAGCTCGAGCCCCTGATGGTCGTGCTTAAGAGTATTATGTTTTCCATTTATTATCTGATATTTGGCTTGAGAGTTGCAAAGGATCGAGATGACGCTACCGCAAAAGCATAACACAACGCCTGCATCGGGGGCCGCCGCCGGTCGCCTCTAGACCAACCACTAGGGGCCCTCAGCAGCGTGCTCGCTGGGGAGGCCCCGATCTGCACTAAACTTCTAGCACATCCTAATGCAAATGCATTCCAACATAATACCATTTGTATAGAATTGTTTTCCCAACGGTGTTTAACACAGAGGTTTTGACTGCTGCAACGGGCGTGTGCCTAGCGGGCTCTGTTCCCTTATCAGTAGCAGCGGTACGACAGGCCACACCTTTTCTTGCAGGCTGATGCTGGCGTTGAGTTCCTTAATTTAAATCTATTTCTTTCGACTAGCCGCTCATTTTAAACTTCTTGAAGCCGGAGATCCCAACTATCGCTTCCCCCCGTCTTCTGGACGGTTTCCGATCCGGGAAGCAGGGGGCTGGCCCCCGAGGCGAAGGGTATTCTGACGGCTTTGCGCAGCAGCAGACGCATTTTGAAGCTTCTATGCATGGCCTACAGCAGAGGCAGCAGAAGGGTACCACTCTGGCCTGCTATAGGGGCCGCCTTCGCTTCCACTTGGCCGGGCGCTAAAGCGTGGTAACAGCCGACTGGCAACTGAGCGCTCTCACTCGCTTAGTCGTAGCTTGCATTGGGAATCAAGTTGAAGACGAATTACACCAAGTCATAACAAGGTTGAACGGTAGAGCAGCACATCTGCAGAGCGCTGCCTTTGCGTCCACCAGCACACCAACGACCGCAAGAACAACACGAGCTAAAACTGCAAAGGCGGAGCAGCTGGTAGTCCCACTGCAACAAAAATAAACAACAACGGCACCAACAACCAGTGATACTGCTACACTGCAGCAGCAATAGCACGTGTGCTCGCGATGCTGGCTGGCACGCTCCCGCATCAGCATCAGCCACCGCCGAGGATATTAGTCAGGATTTATAGCCAGTGAGGCGTCACTACGAAGACTTCCGGCGGCGCGATGGAAAACTGGAACAGAAAATGGAGGGTAAGCTTCTGCATGAGTAGATTGCAGCTTTGCAAGCATTTACCTCACTCCGGCTGAAATGAATAGGGGAGCCCCCGCGTCTTGCTCGTAGCTAATCAAAGCCATTGCATATGAAATTGAGGAGTTGATGCTTTCATCAGCGAGAGTTCTAACGTGCATATTACTAATTAATAAAGACTTTCGAGGGTTCTTTGCCCCTTGCGCGTCCCACTAGGACGAGACCAGCAGATCGGCGACAGGAGTACGAGTATTTGACTTGTGCATTTGGTGCAGACGCTGTGGTGCTGGTCGAATGTCTACTTGGGGTGGAAGGTGGCGCAGGCGCGAAGCCGCGCACTGCCTCAGGACAAGCAGGCGGCATACTGGGAGCAGCGACACGAACACTTTGCGAATCTCGTGTGGGACAACATCAAGGAGTTAAAGGGTAAGAGTGTATGTGTGCCGAACATAAACCCCTATGTTTAGTGTGATGCGGATGCGCTGTGCTGCACTGGAGTGTGTATGGAGCAACAACAAATGAGAAGCACAAGGAAGGAGCGACGATGTGAATTGCCTTAGCAAGCGGTTGCGCGCTTTGTGCCAGAACTGCTGCGTGTGTCTATGTGTGAGCCAGACGCTCTGTAAGTTACCTCTTCTTTAGGCACTTGATGTGTTCTTTGCTTGGATTGCGTATCTGCAGGCTGGTGGGTGAAGGTCGGGCAGTTCTTGAGCACAAGGAGCGACTTGCTGCCTCAGCAGTACATCCACCACTTAATTAAACTGCAGGATATGATGCCCACGACGCCATACGCAGTCATTGAGAAGGCCCTGGAAACAGAATTGGGTAAGGCGCAAACCGGAGTAGCCTACAGCTTCCTCCTGGCATTCAGAGTTGCCTTTATGGGCGCGCGGGCTTATCCCGTGCCTGCCTGACACGACAGTGTGGAGAGGTCGCCAGGTGGTGCTGCATATCAGAGAGCGTAATAGTATATATATATATATATATATATATATATATATATATATATATATATATATATATATATATATATATATACTTTTAGTGGTGCCGCGAACTTCGCAGGGGATTTGAGTCAAATCTTTTCGAAGATTGAGGAGAAGCCTCTCGCATCTGCAAGCATTGGCCAGGTTCATCGCGCGTGGCTGACAGATGGTACCGCTGTAGTCGTGAAGGTTCAGCATGCGGACGTCGAATCTCTTCTAATGCACGACATGGCGAACCTCAAACAATTGTCTTGGGGTAAGCTTGGGTCAGAACGTTGCAGGGCACTCTTAGCTACTGTCCTTCTGCTTTTTCTTCCAGTTCAGTGAAAGTACCATTTGGAACAAGAAAACATGAATGAACACGTGGAGACGACGGAACAGGGGGACACAAACTTTAGATGCAGTTGGCTTCCGCGACTGACGTGTGCATATAACACCTCAGACTCTGTGGGTTTGAGTTTTGCACAGCTTTTGGGCTGCTCGAGCAAGGCATGAACTTTGCGCCAATATTAGAAGAGTGGCAAAAGGCGGCGAGCAAAGAACTGGATTTCCGATTTGAATATACACATCAGACGAGGGCCTATGAAGCAGCGCAGGTAGGATGGGGACTTACAAACCACAGAAATGACAGGATATTCTGCTAGGAGTCAAGCAAATATATAGTATCCTCACCAGTGTGCTCTAGGGACATCTAGAACGGGAGTCGAATGCATGTAGTGCGGATGCTGAACGGGCTCAGACCTACGTGGAAGCCGCTGCTGTTGCATCACCACACATTGGAGGCAGCTTAGGGTTTAGGGTAGTATCCATCCACTGTCTAGTAAATTCGGATTCAATTTATTACATATTTGTGTAGCATTGTTCCTTCTTCGTGGCAGCGGTCGGGAATCGGCGTGATCATCCCAAAGTGCTACCCGAATTTGGTGACAAAATCCGTCATGGTGATGGAGTTCATCGATGGCTTCAAAGTTACTGACGTCGAGAAGCTCGATGTAAGTTGAACGATATCTTTCAATATGACGGAATGCGAGCTGAGTTAGAAACCTGGTGGAACACATACGCATGGCTGTTCAGAAATTCGTGTGTGAATTAATGTATCTTTCCCAGGAAGCACTCCCTTTCGACATGTACATTCTTGCTGTTGTTTCGCGTGCTCCATTTATGGTTTGAGGTGTAGGAGTATTGCACGGGTGAATGTGTTGAATGACTGACTTTTGCAGCAATACGGCGTAGACAGAAGGGAGCTCATGTACAAACTGTGCGACAGCTTCGCCTATCAAATTCACATTGATGGACTTTTCAATGGTGACCCTCATCCGGGGAACATCCTGGTGTCCGTCGATCCTGAAACAAGAGAGGCGAAACCTGTTATTCTTGACTGGGGCCTGGTGAAGGAATTTGACTCAAAGGGGCAAACTGCCTTCTCTAAGCTCGTACGCTCCGCTGGCTGTCTGCTTTTCATCACGAGATTTCTTTGCAAGCTTGGTGGGCTCGACATACGCGGAAATTTCGTGTTATTTATCATGTATTTGGCGAATTCAGGTGTACTCTGTCGCGTCAATGGATGTAATGGGCCTTATGGAGGCGTTTGAGCACATGGGCTTCACGTTCAAGGAGGGGAAGGGGGCCGTCGTTGACCCGGAGATCTACATGGAGGCATTGCGAGTGGCTTTCAGGGTAATCTTCCCCGCCGTTAAAGAGACGTAGACCGAAACTCAATCTCGTCAGTCATGCAGAGAATTAGCTCTGTCGGGGTGTATTTCTGTGTGTGGTACGTTTCTCAGCAAGGGGAAGTCGAGAAGAACGAGACAGAGGCGCTTCACAAGGCGGCAGGGGAAACGGTCCAGGCTGCCGTAAAGGCCGGGATAACCCGCAAGAAAATTCAAGAGGGTATGAATCGCAACTTTCGACTGCCATAATATGTCTGTAGCTGCTACTTTTAAGGTGGACTCGTGGCTGCCTCCTGTGCAGAGTTGCCTGCATTGCTGCTACAAGACTGAGCGCGTGCTGACAGGTAGTTGGGAATGAGATGATGAATCGTTCAAGTGGGGATGGGCAGGGAGTGTCGTTGGTATGGCAAGAATATCTGTGTGCTGCTTGCTTTGATTGCTGGTTTCAGCAAATCCTCTCGAGGATTGGCCGAAGGACATTATATTTTTTGTACGCGTCGCGTCGCTTCTTCACGGCCTCTGTGTTCAGCTGAAGGTTCACATCCCATTCTTGCAGATAATGGTTCGTAGGGCTCAGGAGTGTCTTTTTAACCGCTATCAGCCGCCGAGCCCTCTTATATACACGCACTTCCTGGGAGGCAGGGGAGCTGCCAAGTGGTGCGCAAAGCACATCCTTCTCGTGCCCTGATATACCTTATTTTACACATGCATCACAGATCCGAAACACAGAAGCGGAACGACTGCTTAATTTTGCTAACTCAGCGTTCGGCTGTGCATAGCCATCTCGTACTCATATCCGTTTGCTGCGTTTCTTCTGTCTCCGAGCCTTCGTGCCTCACTTCCTTCTGATGTTACTTAATGTAAGGGAAACTGCCGGCGGGTGTGTGAACTGTATGCGCAGTTCGATTCAGCAGCGGTTGAATCGATTGCTGCGAAGCCTCGTTGAGCAGAAGTTAGTCCTTGGGTGCCAAGTGGCGGTTTGCTTCGAGGGGGAGATGATAATCGACGCAGCCATTGGCCAGATGGGACCTGTAGATACGCGCCCGGTTACCCCAGACTCACTATTTTGCGGTTACTGCACTGCAAAAGGTAAGATATATCAAACATCTTTTTTTTGACGGGTGGCGGAGCTTGGGAGTAGAGATGTCAAGCAAGATATTGTTTCGTTGGGGCTGAAGGAGAGAGCCTCAGCTGACTGCAGCTCTGCAGCACACAGAACTTTTGCAACAGGACACTGGGGGTGGATATGCGATGAGTTTCAGTGTATTGTGTTGCCTCGCTGTGTGCTGCCGCAGGGCTCTTGAGTACGGCTCTGCTACAACTCGTGAGCAGCGGAGAGCTGGAGCTCGATGACGCTGTATCGAGTTGGTGGGATGGTTTCATTCGATACGGGAAGCGGGAGATAACCGTGCAGCAGTTGCTGACGCATCGAGCCGGTCTGCACCGAGCACTGCCTGCAGATCTTACCCTATCCAGACTCGCGGACTATAGTGAAATGGTTCGCATAGTGGAGGACGCCGCACCTGCCTGCCCGCCTGGGGCCTGTGGAAGATACGCGTACCTGACTTACGGGTGGGCTGTCAGTGAGTTGGTGCGTTGTGTATCGGGGATGTCGATCGACGCCTTTGTACAGGAACGGCTTCTAGAGCCGCTAGGACTTAAAGGAGAGCTCTTCATCCGAGTGCCACGAGAAGCGGAACAGTCGTTTCCTGCTGTCTCAGTACCACAGACACCCGCAAGCGCAGCAAGGGGTAGCACGAAGTCAACGCCAACAGTAAAACCAACAACATCGCCCTCCAGCCCCAGTGCAAGACAAAGGAGCACTGACAGCATGCGGATGGTCTCTAGCAGTCAACAGGCTGTGCACGTCGCTTCTACTTTAGAACTCCGGCACTCTGCTCTATCAAAAGAAAGAGGACCGTCTCCTCTAGCAGAGAGGATGGCTGCTGCAGCACTCTCCGGAAACAAAGCCGCCGTTACTAGCTCGGGGCGCTCAAAGACGTTGGAGTCCTTGAACTCCTCGCACGATGTACTAACGACGACTCATGCTAGCGACAGCGCAGACGGCGAATCTCAGCAGCATTCACTGAGTGACAGAAGTAGATCATTTTTGCTGCCTGGCCCTCACAGTTCACGCAGAGATGGTGTGGACGATGCAGCATACAACGAGGAGACACGAGGGAGGAGTATTACAGGAAGTGGCATCAGCAGCAAGACTTCGTCTCGTAGTCCACAGCTCGTGTCGACCCCAAAGACGGAAGAGTTTTCATCAGATAGAGAAAGCAGCAGAGATCCTTCCGCCTTTAGTCCTGCGCTGGAACGCAGTGCGGCACCAAGTGCGCCGCCGTTGTCACGGCGGCACCTTGACGCGGATGACGGGGCCTCTGACCGCAGCAAATGCAGCAGAAGCAGCAGCAGTAGCAGCAGTAGCAGCAGCAAGTGCAGCGCTTCTGTGCAGGGGATTTCACACAGTGCGGAGAAGGGTCAGCTTTCTGCCTTCCCGAAGGAAGTTGAAATCGTGACAGCCGACACTCCGCTGCTGTGGAGGCTGACCTCTGCGCGCAGAAAGATCTCCTTCAACCCCATGACCCAACAAGAGGTGCTAGAGCGCCTAAAGCAAACGCAGGGTAAACTTGAGGGAGAGAAGGAACAGGGTGAAGGCGGCGTTTCGAGTGCATACGACCGACAAGTGAGACGTCATCTCGCCTCGGCCATGAGGCGGCGCCGTCGCCGGATGCTGAGCATGAAAGGCAATTCAGGGCCCCTCGAGCATATGCGGGAAGTGCACATTTGCAACACACGCAGTACAGAGAGTCTCCCGGATGTTTTTTTACGCACAAGAAATGTGAGACACGTGGATTACGACCGCCAGAAGTCAGAGGAAGAGGGGGGCCTCTCTCAAAGCGACGCCTTCACGGAGGGGCTGAGGACCCCTGAGTCGGACTCGGATAGCCCTGGGATGACACCGACTGCCCCAGGCGCAGCTCCGCGCGTGTCAGTGCTAGAGTTGATACGAACCAAGCCACACGTAATGGACCCCCTCATCTATGACAGCCACCGCATTGTGCACCAGCTGATTCCCCCCAGCAACTGCCGCTGCACTGCGCGTGCCCTTGCCCGGTTTTATGCCGCTCTAGGTGAAGGCCAAATCATCAGCAAGCCTCTTCTTGACGCTGCACGAGTCGCCCATACTGTTGACACCACTCTGGAGGCTCTTCTTCTAACGGGTGGAGGCAGCAGAACTTGGGGTTTGGGGTATCAGCTNCTACCGTCTTGCGCAGCCGCATATCAAGTGTAGGCGACTTCGTTGCAAGGCGATGCAGACGCTCACGAGACAGCAGCATCTTCACTTACACAGGAGCAGGTAGCGGCCCTGCTCCGCACGCAGATGCAGAAGCCGTTCTGCGAGATAGGGGCCTCTCCTCCTCACATCCTTGGGGAGCGACTCTGGGCCTGAAGCCTCGAGGAGTTGTTGGTCTTGGACACGGAGACGTTGGCGGCTCTGTTGCCGTTTGCTTCCCGGAAATGAACTTGTCCATCAGTATTCTTCTCAACGATGTCCTCACGGGACCCGAGGTGAACAGCGTAATATGCATGCATGCACTTATAACTTGCATTCAGTGGATGAGTTCTTCATTTTCCCCTTAAACAGATATCTCTTCTTCAGGTCCTTCTTCCTGCTGACCATCCACCTTTACGCTATAAAAGTTCGGTTTTAATTGCTTTTTGTGTTGGGTATCTGTTGTTCGTTTCTGCAGGCATCGCAGATTATTCTCGAGTTTCTGCTGAAGTGCTTTGGCTTGCAGCCCAAGTGGCAGACGCAAGTCAGCATCAACGAAGTATTGGAAAACTTGACGCCGCC